>NC_035439.2:1363392-1663392 GCF_002127325.2 Helianthus annuus
CTTCCGAATGAGGAAGAGTGTTATATATACAAGTGTAGGTGACCTATTTTAGGTAAAAAGACTAATAATCAGCTCATTACCCCTTTAGAAATAAAAGTAAATCTAGCCTAAATTATCGCCCTTAAATCATGCTAAGTTTCCATATCCTTCACAACGTCCATCTCCGATTAAGCACATGCTATAGTTGTAAAGACGTGTCCTTTAATTGTGATGCTAAGAGCGGATCCTGCTAGTCATTCCTGCAAAACAACATTAAATTCAACGAAAGCAACTGTTAGCATGAGGATCCTATGATGGTCCGTGATCCTGATCCTGGAACTCTGCTGAGGATCACTATCTGCCAAAGAAACAAGCATCACTGGTTAGGATCACATGTGAGGATCATGTATTGTAAAAATCCAGCCCTAACAATTGCCCCCAAAATATAAGGAGTTCATTGTAAATTAACGAGTTATATTTTGCTTTGATCTTATCTGCAACGAACAATTCGGATAACTAGCCGTTAATTTCGAACTAGCCGTTGCAACCTTTACGTCATTGAGGTGACATCCCTGCAAATCATGATTATAAATAGGAGATAGGGTTAGGATCAATCTTCATTTAAATTCAAGATATTCTCCCTTTATAATCTCTACCGAAGATCAATCAGGTATTCTCTTCTCTTTCTTCCCTCTCTTGCTCTGTTTTTCTGCTTTTATCCTGCCAAGAGTATGTTGCTCCGAAATTCTCCTCACAAGGATCACAAGAAGATCAGTCCCTTGAAAAGCCAAGGGATCGTCAAAGACTCTCCTACAGAGAGGTGCTGCTTTACTGATGCTCATGTTGATAGGATCCGTCACTGTTTTCCGACGGATACCGTCTTCAAGTCTTTTACTCCCACTGCTCTGAGTGATTTCGTTTCCGACGCCTGGGTGGCCTTTCCTGCAACTCCGTTTACCATAGGATATTCATATCCTTTTCCAGCCTTCACCCAGTCCTTCTTTTCTCTGACCGGTATGTCCTATATCCAGGCCATGCCGATGATCTGGAGGGTTCTGTGTACCCTTGAGAGGATCATCGAGCAGGAGGGGATTGACTTAGGGATGCCGGAGCTGGCCGAGTTATATGATCTTACCACATTTGGTTCCTGTCGATACTTGTTGAAACGGAAAGCTGGAGAGGATCACCCTATTTTTAAGGTCACAAAAAATGATACCAACTGGAAGCGACGATTCTTCTTCGTTAGGAGAGATACCATCCCTAACGGGGAGGATCTGCCCAAGGAGTGGGCTACTCATGGTAGGATAGAGGATCCTGGAAGGATCACCATCAGACTTGTCTCTTATGATGAGGATCACTAATGTCTTTTTTGTCTTTTGTGTTTTTTCAGCTATATCCGTTACTCATCTCAAGTTAACTCCTGCTGCAAGAGAGAGGGTTTTAGCTTTCAAGAAGCTTGATCCTGAGAGCAGAAGTTTTCAAGTCACCATCCAAGATTCACAAGAAGTATCCTCCGCATCTGCCACAATGTCAAGTAAGTATCCTTACCAAAAAGTAAGTTCTATGCAAAAAATATTAAATTAGTTAGGAGACTTATCTTGTTTTGATTGTGTAGGTGCTGGGAAATCTGCTAAGTCCTCCAAGTCTGCCTCCTTGTTTGGGATTGATGATCTTGCCAACGTCAAGTCTTCGAAGAAGAAGACTCCTGCTGCTAGTCCCTCTGCTTCAGCCCCTAAATTACCCATTAGGGGTAAGGGAAAGAAGAGGAAGGCTCCGGAGGATCTTCAAGGATTTCCTCTGCTCCGCCAACAGTTTCTCGACTATGTCAATGAGGTAAGGATCATTGCCCCTGTTGGTTATCCTGATGGTTTTGAGGATCACCTGTGTCTGACGTCATATCCTGTTTTTCTTGCAGAGATTTACCGAAATAGAGACTTATGTTAATCACGTTGAAGATCAAGACCGCCAGATTGCCGACCTTCAACAGATGGGTGTGCTGAAGGATCTCAAGATAGCTGATCTTGAGAAGGAGCTCCGGGCTACCAAGGATAAAGCTGTCAAAGCACTGATCAGCTTTGACTACGAGAAGCGTGACATCACCCAGGATGCTAAGGTCTCTGCTGCGATAACTATGTATAAGATCCAGCTGCAGATGGCTGCGGAGGCTCAGGATCCTTCCTTTGACAAAGGCACATGGGACGTGGAAGGTTGGAAGGCAAGGCTAGCAGAGTTGGAGGATGACGACGATGCTGAGGATATCCCAATGCTGGAGGGTGGTGATGCTGGCAAGGATCAGGGTGGAGAAGCTAGTGGAGCCGGTGGTGATGAAGCAGCGAAGGTTTGAGCTGCAGGATTGGGCAATGATGGATATTTTGAGACTAGGCCGGAGCCCAGTTTTTTGAGTTTGGTAGTGGTTGTGATGTTTGAAACAATTTTATGGTTTGTACTTTGAACAATAGTTTTTAGGGTTAAGGATCCTGGATCCTTTGAACAATAGGTAGGATCGCAAATGGTGGAGGGATCCTCTGTTTGGGGGATGAAGCCTTTGTGATCCTGCCGCCTTTAATTTCCTACACCTGCTAAGACCGCATAGACAGTGGACACCCTTTGCCAACCCATGTGGACGGGCCACGTTTTGCTGGTAGAAATGTGGGTTGGCAATTTTGACAACTTTTTTGAAAGGGTTTAAGATCCTTTTGTTAATAATATAACTCTAATCTTTCTGGCTTATCTCGTGTTGTTATCCTTTATTTATCTTCTTATTTCCCAGTTTTTAGAAACATATTTGTTAGAGTAACCTTTAATCAAGATAACCATAAGTGAAATTTTAACGGATAACAAGGAAATGGAAAGTGGAGGGTATGTGTCGATTTCACTGATTTGAATAAGGCATGTCCCAAGGATCCTTTCCCATTACCCCACATTGACTCCATGGTGGATGCAACGGCGGGTAATGAACTGTTAACCTTTATGGATGCATCATCTGGATTCCAACAAATTCAGATGGAACCATCTGACCAAGAGGATACGGCTTTTATGACCCCAACCGATTTATATTGTTATATTGCTATGCCTTTTGGATTAAGAAATGCAGGTGCAACATATCAAAGGCTGGTGAATATGATGTTCAAAGATCAAATTGGACAAACTATGGAAGTGTACATAGACGATATGGTGGTGAAATCCAAAAAAGCTGAGGATCACCTAAGGGACTTGGAGGAAGCATTTGATATCCTCGATAATTATAACATGAAGCTTAATCCTTCAAAATGTCACTTTGGTGTTAAAGCAGGTAAATTCTTAGGATATATGGTAACCCAGAGGGGCATTGAAGCAAGCCCGGAACAAATCAAAGCATTGGTGAATATCAAATCCCCTGCCAACGCTAAGGATGTGCAAAGGCTAACAGGCAGGATAGCAGCCCTAAACAGATTCATATCCAAATCCTCAGAAAAGTGTAAAGAATTCTATGATATCCTAAGGAAGAACAAGAAATTCGAATGGACTGAAAAGCATGAGAATGCTTTACAAGCCCTAAAAGAATACATGTCCTCAGCCCCAGCATTGATGAAACCAGAAAAAGGAGATGTGTTATCCTTATACCTTGCGGTATCCTCAAAAGCAGTAAGTGCAGTCCTTGTTAAGGATCATGAAGGTACACAATATCCTGTCTATTATGTAAGTAAGAGTTTACTTGATGCTGAATCCAGGTATTCACACCTTGAAAAACTTATCCTTGCACTGATTATGGCATCTATTAAACTAAGACATTATTTTGAAACCCATGTTATTGTTGTTAGAACTAATTTTCCAATTAAGAATGTCCTCAGGAAACCAGAGTTGTCCGGAAGAATGGCTAAGTGGGCAGTAAAGCTTAGTGCCCATGATATAAGATATGAGCCTAGAACAACCATCAAATCCCAAGCATTAGCAGACTTTGTGGCTGATTTCAGTAGTGATATACAAAAGGAAGCCGAATTGGAAGTCCAGCAGCTGGATGAAACCAAGGATCCTTGGATACTACATACTGACGGATCCTCAAATGTTAAAGGCACGGGGCTTGGTATACTACTAAAATCGGCACAGGGGGACATAATACCCCATTCCATAGCTTGTGAGTTCCAAGCCACTAATAATTAGGCTGAATATGAAGCCTTAGTCGCTGGTTTGCAAATTGCTAAGCGTATGGGGATCAGGTATCTTGAGGTACACGTGGATTCATTGTTAATCACTAATCACTTTAATGGATCCTATGCTGTTAAAGGTGAAAAACTAACCAAATATTTAGAGATAGTCAAAGAATTGGCACTCTCCTTTGTTTCCTTCAGTTTGACAGGTACCAAGGGAAGAAAATACAGAAGCTGATGCATTGGCCAATCTAGGATCATCTTTGAAGATCCCAGAGGATATAAGTATCCCCATCATCCATATCCTAGCCCCTGCTATTGAAAATCAGGTGGCCATGGAAATAGAAGAAGATACTGCGATGATCCCTAGTGAGGATACTCAATCTTATTCAGGATCATGGATCTCACCAATCATGAGATACTTACAACACGGAGAGATTCCTATGGGAGAGAATCCTAGGGCTTTCAGGATTAAGGTATCTCAATTCACAATCTTAAATAATATACTGTATAAGCGATCTCTTGCAGGACCATATTTAAGATGTATCGAGGATCCTGAAGTTCAAGAAGTGTTAAAAGACTTCCATGAAGGAGATTGTGGAAACCACACTGGGGGCAGGGCATTGTTCTCAAGGATCTTAAGGACAAGATACTACTGGCCAACTATGAAAAGGGATGCTGTGGAGTATGCTAAGAAGTGTGATCCTTGTCAAAGACACAGCAATATCCTTCATCAGCCGGCTGAATTTCTACATCCTATACCATCCTCTTGGCCATTCATGAGATGGGGGATGGATATAGTTGGCAAGCTCCCTAAGGCACCTGGTGGAAAAGTATTCATGCTGGCTATGACTGACTACTTCTCCAAATGGATAGAGGCTGAAGCTTTTGCCCAAGTCAGAGAGAAGGAAGTTGTATCCTTTATTAAGAGAAATATTATAACTAGATTTGGCATTCCTTCTGAAATTGTATGTGATAATGGTTCCCAATTTTTTAGGAGTAGGACTACTAACTTTTGTGACAGTTGGGGGATTAAGATGATAACATCAACACCAGTCCACCCACAAGCTAATGGTCAAGAAGAATCATCCAACAAGATCATCATCAAAAATCTGAAGAAGAAACTTGGATCCAAGAAGGGGAAATGGGCAGAGGAATTGCCTTATGTGCTTTGGGCTGATAGGACAACTCCCAAGAATGCTACTGGTCAAACACCCTTCTCTTTGGTGTTTGGGGCAGAATTAGTGATCCCAACAGAAATGGTAGTTCCAACTGCTAGAACAAGTAACCGTGATCCTGAGGAAAATGATGCAAACCTGGCTCAAGACTTGGATACTATTGAAGAAATCAGGGATCTGGCTAGGATAAGGATGGCTAGCTACCAACAAAGAATGGCTGGTGCTTACAACAAAAATGTCAGGATAAGGAAATTCCAAGTTGGAGATATGGTATTGAGAAAAGCATTCCAAAATACCACCAATCCTGCTGATGGGAAACTGGCACCAAAATGGGAAGGCCCTTATTTGATCGAAGCCGAAGCAGGAAAGGGGGCATATAGATTGCTTACCATGGAAGGTAATCTGTTACCAAGAGCCTGGAATGCTGTCCACTTGAAAGAATATTTCATGTAAGCAGGATCCTTCTGGCATGAGTGATCCTCACATTGGAAGTATCCTTCAAGGATCCCTGAAGCATCAATGATCCTTACTATGGTAATGTCCTAAGCCTGAACTCTTATTTACATATCTTCTTATTTAAGGATAAGGATCATGTATCCTTCATCCTTCTCTCACGAGATTTTGAGTTCTGATAAGTTCAGGTATCCTTAGCATAATGTCAACAATCTTCAGAAGCAACTCAGATCCTTGGGCTTGTCCCCAGTTATCCTTGAGCTTGTCCCCAGTTTTCGCCTGTAGCGCACGATGATCCTGGTACAGTTCACGTCTTTGGGACCAACACTCGCTTTAGGGGCTGATAACCTCATCGTACTGGCTATACCTAGGATCCTACGTATAATGGTAGACGTACCATACATCCGTTCCTAAGGTTTCTAACCTTTTTCACGTTAGCTAAGGTTTTGGCATTTTCATGTCACTAAGTTTGGATAGTCGCCAGTGAGGGCCATACTCCAGTTTACATACGATCCTTGGGCTTGTCCCCAGTTATCCTTCGGGCTTGTCCCCAGTTATCCTTCAGGCTTGTCCCCAGTGATCCTTTGGGCATGTCCCCAGTTACTAACTTATCTTTTATATTGGCTTAGTCCCAAGTTATGTTCTATTTTTCAGGTTTTCGAAGTTAAACAATTAAGGATCCGTAATCCTTATTATCCATTAAAGTTTCATTTATGGTTATCCTGATTAAAGGTTAGGATCCTAACTTGGATCCTCAGGTATGATCCTTAATTATTTTCAATTTCATTCATTATTTGTTTGAATAACCCATAGACTTTGACAACTGAACCTATGATCCTTAAAATAAACTACTTTGAAAATTTTCGATTATAGGATATTTGATCCAGGATCATGTATCAAATATCCTGAGCCTCCATAGCCATCTGCAGCTGGATCTTATACATGGTTATTGCAGCAGAGACCTTGGCATCCTGGGTGATCTCATGCTTCTCATAATCAAAGTTGATCAGCATTTTGGCAGCATCATCCTTGGTGGCCCGCAGCTCCTTCTCAAGATCAGCAATCTTAAGATCCTTCAGCACACCCATTTGTTGGAGGTCAGCGATTTAGCGGTCTTGATCCTCGACGTGGCCAACATAAGTCTCTATCTCAGCAAATTTCTGCAAGGAAGACAAGGCATAACATCATAAACAAGTAATCCTCAAACACCAAAGGATACACAAACAGGGGCAGTGATCCTTACCTCGTTGACGTAATCCAGAAACTGTTGGCGGAGCAGGGGCAGACCTTGGAGATCCTCGGCTTCAGAGGCCTTCCTCTTCTTTCCTTTACCCCTGATAGGTGCTTTAGGGGCTGAAGCAGTTGGGCTAGCAATAGGAGTCTTCTTCCTTGAGGATTTGACATTTGTAAGATCATCAATGCCAAACTTTGAAGCAGACTTAGAGGATTTCCCAGCATCTACACAACCAAAATAAGATAAGTATTCTAATTAAACTTGAAAATCCTACATAGAATTACTTTTCAAATGAGGATACTTACTTGACATTGTGACAGAGGCAGAGGATACTTCTTGAGAATCCTGGATGGCAACCTGAAAAATTCTTGTCTCCGGATCAAGCTTCCTAAAGGCCAAGAGTCTCTCTTTTGCAGCAGGAGTCAACCTAAGATGAGCAACGGATATAGCTGCACAATAAACAAGAAAGTGTTAGTGATCCTTATCCTAAGGAAAAAGTTCTATGGTGATCCTTCCAGGATCCTCTATCCTACCATGGGTAGCCCACTCCTTGGGCAAATCCTTCCCATTAGGGATGGAATCTCTCCTAACAAAAAAGAATCGCCGCTTCCAGTTCGTGTCGTTTTTTGTCACTTTGAAAACAGGGTGATCCTCTCCAGCTTTTCGCTTGAATAAATATCGGTGGGATCCAAAAGTTGTAAGATCATACATCTCACCCAACTCTGCCATACCGAGGTCAATACCCTCTTGCTCAATGATCTTCTCAAGGGTGTATAACACCCTCCAGATCATCGGCATAGCCTGGATGTAGCAGATGCCGGTAAGGGAGAAAAAAATTGGGTGAATTGAGGAAAAGGATACGAGTATCCTATCAAGAAAGGAGTGACCGGGAAAGCTACCCAAGTCTCAGAGATACAATCACTCAAAGCGGTAGGACTAAAAGACTTTAAAAGGGTTTCCGCCGGGAAACAACGACGGATTTTATCGATTTGAGGGTCGGTGAAGCAACACCTCTCGGAGGGGGAATCTTTGATGATCCCTTGACCCTTTAAGGGGCTGTTCTTCTTAGGATCCTTGCAGGGGGAGTTCCGGAGCAACATCTTTTACAGAAGAATAGAAGAAGAAGAAGAAAAACAGAGCAAGAGAGAAGAAGACGAAAAGGAGAATACCTGGTTGATCTTCTGAATACGGTTATAAAGAGAGTTGCTTCGAATTTAAATGCATTCGATCCTATCCCTATTTCTATTTATAATCATGATTGTGCAGGGCTGTCACCTCCATGACGTCAGACCATAACGGATAGTTCCACCTTAACGGCTATGTATCCGTTGAGTTAGTTAGAGATAAGATTCAGCAAAATATAACTCGTTTATATTACATAAATACTCCTTATATTTTGGGGGCAATTGTTAGGGCTGGATTTTTATGACCTGTGATCCTCACATATGATCCTAACATGTGATCCTAACAAGTGATCCTTGTTTCTTTGGCAGATAGTGATCCTCAGAGGAGCTCCAGGATCAGGATCACGGATCATTCCAAGGATCCTCATACTAACGACTGTTCTCTTTGGACTTAATATTATCTTGCAGGAATTACGAGTTGGATCCGGTCTTAGCAACGTAAACAAGGAATCTGTCACGATAATCTCGCACATGCATAATCAAAGATGGACGTTATGGCAAATAAGGAAACTCAGCACAATTCAAGGGCGATTATTTAGGCTAAATTTACTTCTATTTCTAAAGGGGTAACGAGCTAGTAGTTAGGTGATTTGCCTAAAATAGAACCACACACACTTGTATAAATGGCACTCTTGAACATTCGGAAGACACAACACACTTCTCACACGCTTTAGCATACGATACTATAGTGATCCTCGTACCTAGCTCATTACCATCCGAAGTTGTAACCATTATTTGTTATATTAAAGTTTTGTGATCGGTAGTTTCCATCACCCGAGGTTTTTTATGCCGGAGATCCTTCATTGATCAAGGGCTTTTTCCTTGTATAAATCCCTGTGTCACTTGTGCATTTTACATTTGAGTGATCCTTCATTTTGTTCATCATACCAAGCATCATTCCCCGTTTACATAAAGTTTGGTTGCATTATCTTTAAGTGATTTTTGACCAAAACACTACATACTGACGGATCCTCAAATGTTAAAGGCACGGGGCTTGGTATACTACTAAAATCGCCACAAGGGGACATAATACCCCACTCCATAGCTTGTGAGTTGCAAGCCACTAATAATGAGGCTGAATATGAAGCCTTAATTGCTGGTTTGCAAATTGCTAAGCATATGGGGGTCAGGTATCTTGAGGTATACGTGGATTCATTGTTAATCACTAATCACTTTAATGGATCCTATGCTGTTAAAGGTGAAAAACTAACCAAATATTTAGAGATAGTCAAAGAATTGGCACTCTCCTTTGCTTTCTTCAGTTTGACACAGGTACCAAGGGAAGAAAATACAGAAGCTGATGCACTGGCCAATCTAGGATCATCTTTGAAGATCCCAGAGGAGATAAGTATCCCCATCATCCATATCCTGGCTCCTGCTATTGAAAATCAGGTGGCCATGGAAATAGAAGAGGATTCTGCAATGATCCCTAGTGAGGATACTCAATCTTGTTCAGGATCATGGATCTCACCAATCATGAGATACTTACAACACGGAGAGATTCCTATGGGAGAAAATCCTAGGGCTTTCAGAATTAAGGTATCTCAATTCACAATCTTAAATAACATGCTGTATAAGCGATCTCTTGCATGACCATATTTAAGATGTATCGAGGATCCTGAAGTTCAAGAAGTGTTAAAAGATTTCCATGAAGGAGATTGTGGAAACCACACTGGGGAAGGGCATTGTTCTCAAGGATCTTAAAGACAGGATACTACTGGCCAACTATGAAAAGGGATGTTGTGGAGTATGCTAAGAAGTGTGATCCTTGTCAAAGACACAGCAATATCCTTCATCAGCCGGCTGAATTTCTACATCCTATACCATCCTCTTGGCCATTTATGAGATGGGGAATGGATATAGTCGGCAAGCTCCCTAAGGCACCTGGTGGAAAAGTGTTCATGCTTGCTATGACTGACTACTTCTCCAAGTGGATAGAGGCTGAAGCTTTTGCCCAAGTCAGAGAAAAGGAAGTTATATCCTTTATTAAGAGAAATATTATAACTAGATTTGGCATTCCTTCTGAAATTGTATGTGATAATGGTTCCCAATTTATTGGGAGCAGAACTACTAACTTTTGTGACAGCTGGGGGATTAAGATGATAACATCAACACCTGTCCACCCACAAACTAATGGTCAAGCAGAATCATCCAACAAGATCATCATCAACAATCTGAAGAAGAAACTTGGATCCAAGAAAGGGAAGTGGGCAGAGGAATTGCCTTATGTGCTTTTGGCTGATAGGACAACTCCCAAGAATGCTACTGGTCAAACACCCTTCTCTTTGGTGTTTGGGGCAGAATCAGTGATCCCAACAGAAATGGTGGTTCCAACTGGTAGAACAAGTACCCGTGATCCTGAAGAAAATGATCAGAACTTGGTTCAAGACTTGGATACTATTGAGGAAATCAGAGACTTGGCTAGGATAAGGATGGCTAGCTACCAACAAAGAATGGCTGGCGCTTATAACAAAAATGTCAGGATAAGGAAATTCCAAGTTGGGGATATGGTCTTGAGAAAAGCATTCCAGAATACCACCAATCCTGCTGATGGGAAATTGGCACCAAAATGGGAAGGCCCTTATTTGATCGAAGCCGAAGCAGGAAAGGGGGCATATAGACTACTGACCATGGAGGGTAATTTGTTACCAAGAGCCTGGAATGCTGTTCACTTGAAGAAATATTTCATGTGAGCATGATCCTTCTGGCACATATGATCCTTACATTAGAAGTATCCTTCAAGGATCCCTGAAGAATCGACGATCCTTACTCTGGTAATGTCCTAAGCTTGAACTCTTATTTACATATTTTCTCATTTAAGGATAAGGATCATGTATCCTTCATCCTTCTCTCACAAGATTTTGAGTTCTGATAGTCCAGGTATCCTTAGCATATTGTCGACAATCTTCAGAAGCAACTCAGATCCTTGGGTTCAACCCCAGTTTACACACGATCCTTGGGCTTGTCCCCAGTTTTCGCCTGTAGCGCACGATGATCCTGGTATAGTTCACGTCTTTGGGACCAGTACTCGCTTTAGGGGTTGATAATTCCATCGTACTGGCTATACCTAGGATCCTACGTATAATGGTAGACGTACCATACATCCGTTCCTAAGGTTTCTAACGTTTTCACGTTAGCTAAGGTTTTGGCATTTTCATGTCACTAAGTTTGGATAGTCGCCAGTGAGGGCCATACTCCAGTTTACATACGATCCTTGGGCTTGTCCCCAGTTATCCTTCGGGCTTGTCCCCAGTAATCCTTTGGGCTTGTCCCCAGTTACTAACTTATCTATGATATTGGCTTAGTCCCAAGTTATATTCTATTTTCAGGTTTTCAAAGATAAACAATTAAGGATCCTCAATCCTTATTACCCATTAAAGTTCTTCCTATGGTTATCCTGGTTAAAGGTTAGGATCCTAACTTGGATTCTCAGGTATGATCCTTAACTGTTTTGATTACATTCATTATTTTGAATAACCCTTACACTTTGACAACTGAACCTATGATCCTTAAAATAAACTACTTTGAAAATTTTCGATTATAGGATATTTGATCCAGGATCATATCCTAAATTTCTTAAACATAATTTGCTTAACCTTTCTTACTTAGACAAGTATAAATCAAAACAATTGAAAGTCCAAAAGATATACAAGGATAACATCACAGGATAAGTCAAAAGTTAAAAGTTTTATTCATTAAATAACCCCTTTTTAAGTTGTCAAAATTGCCAACCCACATTTCTACCAGCAAAACGTGGCCCGTCCACATGGGTTGGCAAAGGGTGTCCATGGTTTATGCGGCCATAGCAAGTGCAGGAAATTAAAAGCGGCAGGATCACAATGGCTTCATCCCCCCAACAGAGGATCCCTCCACCATATGTAATCCTACCTATTGTTCACAGGATCCTAGATCCTCTACCCTAAACCTATTGTTCAAATACAGACCATAATTGTTTGAAAACATCACAACCACCAAACAAAAAAATTGGGCTCCGGCTAAGTCTCGAAATTTCCATCATTGCCCAATCCTGCAGCTCAATCCTTCGCTGCACCATCAGCACCGGCTCCACTTGCCTCTCCACCCTGATCCTTGCCAATGTCTCCACCCTCAAGCATCGGGATCTCCTCAGCCTCCTCATCATCCTCCAGTTCTGCCAGCCTAGCCTTCCAGCCTTCGACATCCCAGGTGCTCTTGTCAAAAGCAGGATCCTGAGCCTCCGTAGCCATTTGCAGCTGGATCTTGTACATAGTTATCGCGGCAGAGACCTTGGCATCCTGGGTGATCTCGTGCCTTTCATAGTCGAAGTTGATCAGCATCTTGGCAGCATCGTTCTTGGTGGCCTGGAGCTCCTTCTGAAGATCGGCTATCTTGAGATCCTTCAACACCCCAACCTGTTGAAGGTCAGCAATCTGGCGATCCTGATCCTCAACATGGCCAACATATGTCTCTACTTCAGCAAATTTCTACAAGGAAGACAAGGAATGATGTCAGAAACCAAGTGATCCTTAGACCAGCAGGATACTCAAGCAGGACAGTGATCCTTACCTCGTTGATGTAATCCAGACACTGTTGGCGGAGCAGGGGCAGACCTTGCAAATCCTCAGAGGCCTTTCTCTTCTTGCTTCCTTTTCCCCTGATAGGTGCTTTAGGGGCTGAAGCAGTTGGGCTAGCAGCAGGAGTCTTCTTCCTTGCGGATTTGACATTGGTAAGATCATCAATGCCGAACTTCGAAGCAGACTTAGAGGATTTTCCAGCACCTACACAACCAAAATAAGATAAGTATTTTAACTTAATTCGAATTCCCACATAGAATTACTTCTTAATAAGGATACTTACTTGACATTGTGGCAGAGGCAGAGGATACTTCCTGAGAATCCTGGGTGGTAACCTGGAAAGTTCTTATTTCAGGATCAAGTTTCTTAAAGGCCAGGAGTCTCTCTTTTGCAGCAGGAGTTAACCTAAGATGAGAAATGGATATAGCTGCACAATAAGGAAACAGAAAAAAGTCAGTGATCCTTATGCTAAGGAATAAGTTCTATGGTGATCCTTCCAGGATCCTCTATCCTACCATGAGTAGCCCACTTCTTGGGCAAATCCTTCCCATCAGGGATGGTATCTCTCCTCACAAAAAAGAACCGCCGCTTCCAGTTCATATCATTTTTGGTAAACTTGAGAACAGGGTGCTCCTCTCCAGCATTTCGTTTGAACAAGTATCGGTGGGATCCAAAAGTTGTAAGATCATACATCTCAGCCAACTCCGCCATACCCAGATCAATCCCTTCTTGTACGATGATCCTTTCAAGGGTGTATAAAACCCTCCAGATCATCGTCATAGCCTGGATATAGCAGATGCCGGTGAGGGAGAAAAAGGACTCGGTGAACTGAGGGAAAGGATACGAGTATCCTATCATAAAAGGAGTGACCGGGAAAGCTACCCAAGTCTCAGAGATATAATCGCTCAGAGCGGTAGGCTTAAAAGATTTAAAGAGGGTATTCGCCGGAAAACAATGACGGATTTTGTCAATTTGAGGATCAGTAAAACAACACCTCTCGGTGGGAGAATCCTTGATGATCCCTTGACCCTTCAAGGAACTGTCCTTCTTAAGATCCTTGCTAGGAGAGTTCCGGAGCAACATTTTTTACAGAAGGATGGAAAGAGAAAGAAAAACAGAGCAAGCAAGAGAGAAGATAAAGGGGAATACCTGTTCAATCCTCTGGTCGCGATTATAAAGGGAAGAGTTCTTGAATTTAAATGCAAACGATCCTATCCCTATTTCTATTTATAATGATGATTTGTGCAGGGCTGTCATCTCCATGACGTCAGATCGCAACGGATAGTCCATTCTTAACGGCTATATATCCGTTGAGTTAGTTATAGATAAGATTCGGCAAAATAAAACTCGTTAATATTACATAATTACTCCTTATATTTTGGGGGCAATTGTTAGGGCAGGATTTTAATGACCTGTGATCCTTACATAATATCCTAACAAGTGATCCTTGTTTCTTTGGCAGATAGTGATCCTCAGAAGAGCTTCAGGATCAGGATCATGGATCATCCTAAGGATACTCATACTAACGATTACTCTCTTTGAATTTAATATTGTTTTGCAGGAATTACGAGTTGGATCTGGTCTTAGCAACGTTATCAAGGAATCTGTCACGCTGATTTCGCACATGCATAACCAAGAATAGACGTTATGAAGAATACGACCACACACACTTATATAAAGGGCATTCTTCAGCATTTGGAGGACACAACACATTTCTCACACGCTCTAGCATACGATACTATAGTGATCCTTGTACCTAGCTCGTTACCATCCAAAGTTGTAAACATTGTTTGTTATATTGATGTTTGGTGATCGGTAGTTTCCATCACCCGAGGTTTTTTATGCCGGAGATCATTCATTGATCAAGGGCTTTTTCCTCGTATAAATCCTTGTGTCACTTGTGCAATTTTCATCTAAGTGATCCTTATCTTTGTTCATCATACCAAGCATCTTTCCCCGTTTACAAAGAGTTTGGTTGCATTATCCTTGTGTGATTTTTAACCAAAACATACCTCAAGGTACCTGATCCCCATATGCTTAGCAATTTGTAAACCAGCAATCAAGGCTTCATACTCAGCCTCATTGTTAGTGGTTTGGAACTCACAAGCTATGGAGTGGGGTATTATGTCCCCCTGTGGCGATTTTAGTAGTATACCAAGCCCTGTGCCTTTAACGTTTGAGGATCCATCAGTATAGAGTATCTAAGGATCCTTGGTCTCTTTTAGTTGCTGGACTTCTAACTCAGCTTCTTTTTGTAAATCACTACTGAAATCAGCCACAAAGTCGGCCAATGCTTCGGATTTGATGGCTGTCCTGGGCTCATATCTTATATCATAGGCACTAAGCTTCACTACCCACTTAGCTATCCTTCCTGACATCTCTGGTTTCCTGAGGACATTCTTAATTGGAAAATTAGTTTTAACAACGATAACATGAGTTTCAAAATAATGTCTCAACTTCGTGGATGCCATAATTAATGCAAGAATAAGCTTTTCAAGGTGTGAATACCTGGATTCGGCATCAAGTAAACTCTTACTTACATAATAGACAGGACAAGGACTGCACTTACTGCTTTTGAGGATACTGCAAGATATAAGGATAACACATCTCCTTTCTCTGGTTTCATCAAGGCTGGGGCTGAGGATAGGTAATCTTTGAGAGCTCGTAAAGCACTCTCATGCTTCTCAGTCCACTCAAATTTCTTGTTCTTCCTTAGGATATCATAGAATTCTTTGCACTTTTCGGAGGATTTAGATATAAATCTGTTCAAAGCTGCTATCCTGCCTGTTAGTCTTTGGACATCCTTAGCATTGGCAGGAGATTTGATATTCACTAAGGCTTTGATTTGTTCCGGGCTAGCTTCAATGCCTCTCTTGGTCACCATATATCCTAAGAATTTACCTGCTTTAACACCAAAGTGACATTTTAAAGGATTAAGTTTCATATTATATTTGTCAAGGATATCAAATGCTTCCTCCAAGTCCCTTAGGTGATCCTCAGCTTTTATGGATTTTACCACCATATCGTCTATGTAAACCTCCATTGTTTGTCCAATCTGATCCTTGAACATCATATTCACCAGCCTTTGATATGTTGCACCTGCATTCCTTAATCCAAACGGCATAGCAATATAACAATATATACCGGTTGGAGTCATAAAAGCCGTATCCTCTTGATCAGATGGTTCCATCTGAATTTGTTGGAATCCAGATGAAGCATCCATAAAAGTCAACAGTTCATGACCCGCCATTGCATCCACCATGGAGTCAATGTGGGGTAATGGGAAAGGATCCTTGGGACATGCCTTATTTAAATCTGTAAAATCGACACATACCCTCCACTTTCCATTTTTCTTTTGAACAACAACCACATTGGCCAACCATCTTGGATACTTGACCTCTCTAATCATACCTGCCCGGAGCAATTTCTCTACCTCTTCCTGGATAATGGCATTTCTTTCCGGTGCGAACTTCCTCCTTTTTTGATGGATCGGTTTGAATGACCTGTCAATGCCAAGTTTATGAGTTATAATATCCTTAGATATACCTGTCATATCCTCATGCTTCCATGCAAAAGTAATCTTTCTTCTTTTGAGGAAGGATACAAGATCTTCTTTCATTTTGCCAAGGATCCCTGATCCGATATAGATTTTGGATTCAGGATCATCAGGATCCATGAGGATTTCTACCACATCCTGCTCTCTTGCCTCCAAGACATCCCTTGGAGGATACTTTGATTGCTATTGCTCCCTTGATTTCGAGGCTGGTTTCATTGATGAAGTGTAGCAATCCTTAGCCTCCTGTTGATCACTATCAGTCTTGACTATTCTCCAAGGACTAGGAAGCTTCACACATTGATGGTAAGTAGATGGGGCTGCCTTCATATCGTGTATCCAGGGCCTGCCAAGGATAACATTACAACAAGATAAACAGTCAATAACACAAAATTTTTGATAATTATGTAATCCTTCAACATAAACTGGGAGTTTAATGTCCCCCAGGGTGTTCTTGGTTTCGCCACTAAATCCTACGAGCACGGAGGATCTTGGTATGATATCTGATTCAGGGATACCCATTTTCTTCAGAACATCTAGCTAGATAATGTTCACTGAGCTTCCTCTGTCAATAAGGATCCTGCGGACAAAATGGTTAGAAATAAAAAGAGTAATAACTAAACCATCGTGATGAGGATCCTGGATGTCAACACGATCATCCTCATCAAAGGTTATGACTTTTCCTTCAGAGACACTTGATGTTCGAATGGGTCTTTCTCCATTATCCATTTTAGCTTCCTTTGCATACCTTTTAGCTGCTGAGAAGGATGTACCACAGATGTCTGATCATCCAGAAATAAAGTTTATCACTTGTGCATCTGCTGGAGGGGCCGGAGCTTTTTCAGGGATCCTTTCAGGATCTTGAGTCCTTGACTTTTTTCTACCCAGCAATTCTTTTAAATTCCCCTTGCTCAATAAGTATCCAATTTCCTTTCTCAATGCAATGCATTCCTCTGTTAAATGCCCAAAATCCTCATGGTATGCACACCACTTTGATTTGTCTTTGGTTGCAGCCGGTCTGTCATTTTTTCTAGGCCATCTGGCTTTATCTCCTAGATTCTGCATCGCAAGAATTAGTTCATTGTTATCAACGGAAAAACAATATTCAGAAATTGGAGGATAATCCTCATCATCCTCTTCTTGATCAATAGCATGCACGTTCTGGTTATCAGATCTGTTATAGGATTTGAATTTATTGTTCTTGAACGAGGATCCTTGATTTTCTTGTTTTGAGGATCCTGCTAATCTCTCCTGGATCCTTTTGTCATCCTCTAGCCTGATGAACCTGAGTGCCCGGGTTCTTACCTCATCTAGGTTCCTGCATGGTGTCATAACAAGATCATCATAGAATAATGAGTCCCTGAGCAATCCCATTTTGAAGGCCTCAACAGCCGTGGCTATATCCAAGTTGGGAATGTCTAAGGATTCTTTACTAAATTTGGTTATGTAATCCCTTAATGATTCATTATGACCCTGGGTTATCCTATATAGATCACTAGTTAATCGCTCAAATTTTCTACTACAAGAAAACTGATTATTGAATAAGTTAACTAGATTAGCAAATGAGGTAATAGAGTAAGGGGGAAGACTTAGCAGCCATTTGAGAGCTGATCCAGTAAGAGTGGATCCAAATCCCTTGCATAGGCATGCTTCCTTTAACCTTTCTGGAATTGGATTGATCTCCATCCTCTCCCTGTATTGTGCTATGTGTTCCTCAGGATCCGTTGAACCATCATACAGCTTCATAGTCGGAACATGGAATCTTTTGGGTACCTCAGCATCACAGATTGGTGGTGCAAAACGAGATATCCTGTGGCTTCCATCTGCAATCTCCGGGATAGGTTTGACCACTCCTGGAACACTTGATATCATATCCTTCAGTTTTTGCAACTCTCTGGCCATAGCATGGTTGATACCTATATCCTGCATGAATCCATGGTTAGTGGTAAGAGGGTTATTAAAAGTGTTACCTCCCATTGGGTTCAAGTTAGGAACACCGGATGTGAATCCATATTGCTGGGACTCTGGGATTTTGGAGGGACCAGTGGAAGCAATGGTCTGCATCGGAATAAAATCTCCCTGATGGACATCTGAACTTCCTGTTTGCAAACTCCTCAAGGATCCTGGCATCTGGAAGGGTCCCTGAAACTGGGATGATCCTGGAACAAAGGAGGATCCTTGAACCTGGGATGATCCTGGAACAAAGGAGGATCCTTGAACCTGGGATGATCCTGGAACAAAGGAGGATCCTTGAACCTGGGATGATCCAGGAACACAGGAGGATCCTTGAACCTGGGATGATCCTGGAACAAAGGAGGATCCTTGAACCTGGGATGATCCTGGAACAGAGGAGGATCCTTGAACCTGGGATGATCCTGGAACAAAGGAAAATCCTTGAATCTGCTGCGCTCCTGAGTAGGCTCCTGAATTCATGAATTTCCCATATGCCGAGGATAGGATCCTGCTGGCTGGAAATATGAACCTGATGCCTGAGTCACTATTGCTGAACCGTAGTGCACTCCTTTTGGTCCACCCACATATTGAACATCTGGAACCACCGATGGCTGAGAAGTAATCACCGGAGTGTCAAAATTAAAAGATCTGGGCACCAGTGGGGAATGATCCCTTGCCGCTTTCTTTTGTTTCTTGAGATCTCCGATTTCTTTGAGGATCCTATCATTGGTCTTATCCTGTTGTTGTATATGTTCCTTCATCTGCAAAATCAAAGTAAACATGTCACTAGTAGTGGGAGTGTAAGGAGCAGAAGAAGTTGGAGGTTTAGAGAAAATGGGAGTTGGTTTCTTCTCAGCATTTTTCTGAGATCCAGCAGGTGCCTGAGACGAATTGACCGCAGACATTGCAGTAGAGGTATTCTTCAATGATGAAGCCATGTACTTGTATGCAATGAACCGGAATGATCACCAACAGAAAACTTTCTAGGAATGAAGCACCAATTGCCCCACGGTGGGCGCCAAACTGTTTTGGTTAAAAATCTAATGAGGATAATGCAACCAAACTCTTAGTTATGGGGAATGATGCTTGAAATGAAGAACAATAATAAGGATCACTTCGATGTAAATTGCACAAATGACACAAGGATTTATACGAGGAAAAAGCCCTTGATCAATGAATGATCTCCGGCATAAAAAACCTCGGGTGATGGAAACTACCGATCACCAAGCTCAAATAAATCAATAAAAGTTTACAACTTCGGATAGTGACGAGCTAAGTACAAGGATCACTATGGTTAATCGTATAAAAGTGTGAGATTTGTTAAGTGTTTGCTGAGAGCTTTGAGACTGCAATTGTACGAGAGTGTGTGTGTAATCGAAAAATGGCTAAGTGTTCTAATTTTAGCTCGTCACCCCTTTAAAAATGAAAGCTGACTAAGCTAACTAATTGTCCGACTTTTGTGCCATGCTCCCACGTTCTCCACAACGTCCATTTCTATTCAAATGTGTGCGAAATACCCGTGGAATATTCCATAGTAACATTGCCAAGACCAAGTCAAACTCAATACTCCTGCAAAACAACACGAAACATAAACAGCCAATCGTTAGTATGAGGATCCTTAGGGTGATCCATGATCCTGATCCTAAGCTCTTCTAAGGATCACTATCTGTCACAGAAGTAAGGATCACTAATTAGGATAGCAAATAAGGATCACTAATTGTAAGAAAATCCTCCCCTAACAGGGATAACATCCTGAGGTTGTGAAGAAACTGGCATCCTTGGAGGAGGTGGTGGAAGCACCGAACCGGTAGTAGCAGAAGTCGTAGCGGACATAGTGGAGGAGCTCATGTTTGATCTCGAAGCCATTGAAAATAAGTTAGAAAAAAGTTTTGACAAGATAAAACCGAATAATGATTTTACTAAAGTTTTTAGCAAAAATAGCACCACTTGCCCCACGGTGGGCGCCAAATTGTTTTGGTCAAAAATTACCTAAGCAATTAAGTGATCAAATTAGTTTTGTGAGGTAGTGTGCTAGTAATACTTAGTAAGAAATATGTTGGTTTGTTAGTTTGCGAAAACAGTTTCAGGATACGGCTCAAGATATAAAGCTGTATCTGTGATCAAACAATGAGCAGAAAAGTAAAGGTTGACACGTGATGTACGAGGAAAGCCCTTGATCAATCTAGATCGCCGGCATAAAACCTCGGGAGCTGACAATCGCAGCTGCCTTGTTCTTCTTATTGCTTTAAACTTCAGGATACAGTGCAGGATGTAGAGCGAATCAACTAGGTGTTACAATGTGATTTGAATACAAGTGTTTGTGTGTAGTGTTTGCAGAGAGCTAGAGAGAAAGTGTTTGAAAATGTGAAAGTTGTGTGCCTTAATCTGATCTGCCCCCATCTATTTACAGTAAAACAAATATAACAAACTATCCTAAATAACCGGGATCCAACGAATATTCCTCACTCGAACGTTGTTGACCTAGTCTTTCGGGTTCAACGTCTTTCCCATAACAAACATGCCCGAGTCTTGAGGAGATGAAGTCCATCTGACCGTTAGCAAACCCCAGCCTTTAACCTGCACGTGGTTAATTCAATCAACCTCAGGATATCGCCCAGGATGTTAGCAATAACCCCGTCCAGTATCCTGGTCACAAATAAACAATTAGAAGCAGGATATTGATCAAGATATGTACGCTCAGAAAATGACCCATAACAATTGTCCCCAAATATATCTGTTGGTATACCAATCCAACGGATATATTTTAAAAATTTTATCTCATAAATTAAAGCAATTAAACCTAGACGACGGTCAAAATCACATCATAACCTCCAACGCGCTTTTAACTCGATGGAGATCCACAATGCCCCTATATCTTCTCTCTTCTTGTTTGAAAAGCAGATATCTTCAACAAAGTCTCCAGGTAATCCCCTACTTCTTGTTCATCTTTTATCAATCTTTCTTTCTTCATCTGCCATGGCCACCAGGACTTATTCCCAAACCGGTGAATCATCCGAGACTTTTACCCAACAGAATCTTCTCAAAATCCTGAGAAAGAAGTCTATGCCTTTGATAATGCAGACATTACGGCTTTGAGAGCTTCTGGTGCTTTTCCTGATAACATAGTAGTCAAGGCAGCTAGACCCCAAACCATAGAAGAAGCTGTAGAACTAGCCAACACATTGACTGATGAATTAGTGCGAACTAGAGAAGAAGACCAGAGGAGAAACCTATCCCAAAAACTTACTCAAGAATTCTGTTCTGGAAATTCCAACCGTAGGAACATAGGTTCTACCTCTGCACCATACTGCAGAATCTGCAAGAAGAAGCATTCTAGAAAATGCTCCACTCACTGCAATTACTGTAAGGCACCAGGACACAAGGAAGAAGATTGCAGGAGGAAAACCAGTAATGGATTGTGCTTCAACTGTGGAGAAAAAGGTCACATCAAGCCAAACTGTCCGAAATTGGCTCCAACTGCGAACAACAAGAACACTAAAAATGCTAGAGCATTTGTTCTAACTGCAGACGAAGCCAAGATGATCCCGTACGTGATAGCTAGTACGTTTTTAGTTAATGATATTCTTGCTAAAGTATTATTTGACTCTGGTGCAAACCAAAGTTTTATTAATACTTCGTTTTGCAAACTCCTAAATCAATCATTAACTAAACTACCACAAGAATGTCTAGTAGAGACCGCAAATGGAGAAACCGTTAGAATTGGTGAAATCTTGCAGGGAGAAAGAATAGAAATTTTTAATCAAAAGTTTATTGCAAATCTTTACCCGATGAATCTGGCTGGATTTGATGTCGTATTAGGAATGGATTGGTTAATATCCAATAAAGCCAATATTTTGTGTGATCAAAAGTCAATTCAAGTAAATTCACCAAGAGGTGAAAAGATCACAATTAAAGGAGATAAACCATCTAGATCCACTAAATTCATCTATGTGATGAAAACTGCAAGTTATATAAGAAAAGGATCTATAGTGTATTTGATTTCAATAATCACTAACACTAAAGGGAAAGAACTAAAGGACATTCCAGTAGTGTCCCAGTTTCCATATGTCTTTCCAGAAGAATTACCAGGACTACCGCTAGACAGGGAAGTTGAATTCAGAATCCATCTGCTACCAGGGACAACACCGATTGCCAAAGCACCTTACCGTTTGGCACCCGCCGAAATGCAAGAACTGAAGAGACAATTAGACGAATTGTTGGAGAAAGGATTCATACAGCCAAGCTCATCGCCTTAGGGAGCACCGATTTTATTTGTCAAAAAGAAGGACGGATCAATGCGTATGTGCATTGACTACCATGAATTGAACAAAGTCACGATTAAAAATCGGTATCCATTACCAAGGATCGATGATCTGTTCGATCAACTTCAAGGAGCTCGATTTTTCTCTAAAATCGATTTAAGATCAGGATATCATCAATTAAAGGTACAGGAAGAGGACATTCCTAAAACCCCATTTAGAACAAGGTATGGTCATTATGAATTTACTGTCATGCCATTCGGTTTAACCAATGCCCCATCCGCATTTATGGACATGATGAACCGAATATGTAAGCCATATTTGGATAAATTCATAATTGTCTTCATAGATGATATTCTAATTTATTCTAAGAGTAAAGAGGATCATGCAAAGCACTTGCACTTACTTTTAAGTTTATTAAGAAAGGAAAAGCTTTATGCTAAATTTTCAAAGTGAGAGTTTTGGTTAGAATAGGTACAATTTCTTGGACATTTAGTGAATCATGAAGGAATTCATGTGGATCCAACAAAGATCGATGCAATTACCAAATGGAAAACCCCTGAGTCACCAACTGAGGTTAGAAGTTTCTTAGGATTGGCCGGTTATTATAGAAGATTTATTTGAGATTTTTCTAGAATAGCCATTCCTTTAACCAAGTTAACCTGTAAATCTCTTAAGTTTGAATGAGGACCAAAACAAGAAGACGCCTTTAGAATCCTTAAGAAAAGATTGGCTCATGCACCCATACTAGCATTACCAGAAGGAACTGAAGACTTTGTAGTCTATTGTGACGCTTCTAAGTTAGGTTATGGATGTGTGTTGATGCAACGTCAAAAGGTTATAGCTTACGCATCTAGACAGCTTAAGAATCATGAAAAGAATGATTCAACCCATGATTTGGAACTGGGAGCCATATTTTTTGCGCTTAAGATTTGGAGACATTATCTTTATGGTAGTAAGTTTACCGTATTCACAGATCATAAGAGATTAAGGTATGTTTTTGGGCAAAAAGAGTTAAATATGAGACAAAGACGCTGGATGGAATTGCTTAAGGATTATGATTGTGATATTCAATATCATGTAGGAAAAGCCAACGTAGTGGTCGATGCTTTAAGTCGAAAGTATCATAAAAAGCCAAAAAGGGTATGTTCTCTTAAATTAAATCTACAAGTAGATTTAAACGATCAGATTAGAAAAGCACAAGAATCAGTAATCAAGGATGATACTGAAAAATTAAAAGGAATGATTAAAGAACTGGAACAAGGAACAGATGGAATTTGGAGGTTCCATAAAAAGAGAATGTGGATACCTAAATTAGGAAACCCCCGTCACCGTATATTAGAAGAAGCTCATAAATCTAAATATACGATGCATCCAGGAAGTGATAAAATGTACCAGGATTTAAGGAAAAATTTCTGGTGGATAGGAATGAAAAAGGATATAGCAGCCTATGTTTCCAGATGTTAAACTTGCTCACAAGTTAAAGCTGAACATCAGAAACCCTCGGGTTTGTTACAGCAATTAGAAATGCCAATATGGAAATGGGAATTGATAACAATGGATTTTGTTACCAAATTACCCAAAACACGAAAAGGTAATGATACAACCTGGGTGATTGTAGATAGGCTAACCAAGTCAGCTCATTTCCTACCGATGAAGGAAACTTTTAGTATGGAACAATTAGCCAAATTGTATGTAAATGAAAGTGTTTCATTACATAGAATTCCTTTATCAATTGTTTCTGATAGGGATAGCCGTTTTACCTCTCATTTTTTATCAAGTTTTCAAAAGGCAATGGGAACCAAGTTGAATTTAAGCACAGCTTATCATCCTCAAACGGACGGACAAAGCGAAAGGACAATTCAGACAATAGAGGACATGCTTAGAGCTTGTGTAATTGATTTCGGAGGTAATTGGGATGATCACTTACCTTTAATAGAATTTTCTTATAATAACAGTTATCACACAAGTATCAATGCTGCACCATTCGAAGCACTTTATGGACGAAAGTGCAGAACCCCAGTCTGTTGGGCAGAAATTGGGGAAAAGCAATTATCTGGACCTGAGATAGTACAAGAAACAACCGATAAAATTTTTCAAGTTAAGGAACGACTGAAAGCAGCACGTGATCGACAAAAGAGCTACGCTGATATCCGACGTAAGCCGTTAGAATTCCAAGTAGGTGATAAGGTATTGTTAAAAGTCTCTCCCTAGAAAGGAGTGGTAAGATTCATCAAAAGAGGAAAGCTAAGTCCCAGGTATATTGGACCTTTTAAGATTATTAAAAGAATAGGACCTGTAGCCTATCAGCTACAACTGCCAGAGGAAAAGGCAGGTATACATGATGTATTTCATATATCTAATCTCAAAAAGTGCCTAGCTGATGAGTCACTCGTAGTGCCTCTTAAGGACATAGAGGTAAATGAACAACTCAAGTTTGTAGAGAGGCCTCTACAAATTGAAGATCGGAAAATCAAGAATCTTAAGCATAAAAGATTAGTTTTGGTCAAAGTGAAGTGGGACTCCAAAAGAGGACCTGAGTATACATGGGAACTTGAATCTGGAACGCGAAAGAAATATCCGCACTTGTTCCAGTAGATCTCGAGGACGAGCTCTAAAACAAGGTGGGGAGGATATAATAACCCTAACGTAAACAGACACCCTTATAATTTTTCCGACACCATAATATATTTTAAAATGTCCTAATATGTTTTAAATATAACCTGTATGTGAAAACCGAGCCCAAAATACAAAATAACATTAAAAAATAAATAAAAACAAGAAATATTAAGTTGAGGCGGGCCGCGTAGGACCCCACCTCAACCTTACGCAGGCGGTATCAAGGTCGGAACCTGATCTCGTTAATTTCTTTAGTTCAGGCGGGCCGCGTAATACCCACCATTAGTTGACGCGGGCCGCGAGAGCCCCAAGTTGTGGCACAGCCCGGTGTTGACACGTGTCGTAACGCGTGTTGAACCTAGTGATGACCCGGATCAGCTACGCCTAGACCCCTACGCCACGCGGGCCGCGTAAGCCCGTGTTGTCTTCTACGCGGGCCGTGAGAAACCCGGAAAACAGCCCTATAAATAGATTGCATCGGCCTTCAGTCTGTTTCGTTCATTTGCTTTTCTCAATCTTTAATTTTTGAATAGTGGACATTATACCCAAGTCTAATACCCCCCTAAATAGTGAGGTTCTGCTACGATGTAAGTATCATAACCCCTGGAGACGTATTAGATACTCTGCCCGATTGATCTAGGGTTCCGTAACGGCTGTCGTGGTTCTGCCCGACGTAGTCGTTGGAATGCCGTCTCGGGGAGGGTATTACTAAAGTTAAAATGGGTTATTATACTAACACACGTGCATTTGTGTAATTTATAGATTATCACCAGGAAACCCTAAAGGATAATCTAACACAGCAATATGAGTAATCCTCTTTTTGTAAACCTATTTTGTGAACTGTTTTACAAAACCTTAAATACCTTTCCATGCGAATAACAGTTATTGAGTATTTGTAAGAATACAATTATCTTGGGTATGTTGGGGTTTTGTATACAAAATTTGTTACCACCTGGTCAAGGAGTAACATTTCCACAAGTCAGGTCTGACAGTACCAACGGGTGATAATTGATATAACTTGGAAACAAATGTAATTGCGGGATCGCCCTCAATACTGTTCACTGTGACTTTTTAGTTAAACTTGATTAAACTGGGATTCACTCACCAGTATTTCCCACTGAAAAAATGTTTTTAAAACGCGTTTCAGGTAACAATATGTGAAAGCCAAATAGAAGTCAGCTGGCAGCACTGAAGGCTTGGAAAAGTGGCAATAAAGTTACCTAAGAATAAAATAGATGTTTTTAAATAAAATAGGGTTTATTCCTATGAAATGTGTGTACTGAAAACTTGGGTTTTACCCATGTGTTTAATGTTACAGAAAATGTGGTGGTTTACTCTGATAAAATATTTCCAAACTACGGTCCTGATGAAAATTTCCACTGCCAAATTAGACAATAACACGATACCACCGAAACTGGCTTGTGGCCGCCCGTTCCCGGGGATTTGGGATCGGGGGCTGTGACATATATGGATTAAAAATATAGCAAACGTAGTAAGGCTAAAAAGGCTCGTGTGGTGTAACTTTAATATTGTAAGCTTCCCCTATCCATGACAAGGTGGGGGCATGTTTTGTGGTTTGTATGTATATTGTTCCAGCCACAAGGCTACTGATCTTTTTTATCATATATAAAACTAGGTTACAACCCCGTGTATTACACGGGTTTATAAATGTAATGTTATATAATTAATAATACAAAACAATATCTTAAATAAAACAGATGAATTGCACTGGTAAATAATAACTGAATAAAGTATAATGTAATTTGTTAACATATAAATTTGTCAAGATATGTATTTAAAAAATGAACATTGATGTAACAATTATAAATTTTGTTAAGATGCATCAGCCCAAGAGATTGTTTGTCGGCAATATATCGGTGGTCGTAACGTTTGCATCGGTTTCAGAAGGGATTCTTTAATTTTTTTTTGTTTATCCTCCTTTAAAAACAGAACAATTACAATTACAAAACTAATAAGGAATCTTCTTAAAGTTTTTTAAGTATTGTTAATGGATTAGGTATAATGCTTGAGACTCGGATAGTTAATTAAATGAGTTTATTTTGGTTATATGTTACTAACAAACGGAAGGAAAATAAATAAGTAAAAAATAAAATACAGTCAATCAAGTTATATAAAATAAACATTATCTACAACTTATGGAAAGTTTATATATTTCTTTTTTTTTGAACGGCTAATTTCTTTAATCCCCTATCGTTTGTGTGACTTGAACCCAAGAACCCTCTTCCCAACCTTCATGTTTTAAAGGCTTTTCTAATCATACCAATCTGCCAACTTTCATAACCAACTTAAAAGAAAAGAAAATTAGATATATTTAAAATAAAATAGTAAATCCTTATCTAAATAAGTAAAATACAGTCAATCAATTTATATAAAATAAACCTTATCTATAACTTATGGAAAATTTATATATTTCGAATCATACCAATCTGCCAACTGTCATACCAACTTAAAAGAAAAGGAAATTAGATATACTTAAAATAAAATAGCAAATCCTTATCGTCACTAACCAACTGTTAGGTGGATTTTTTTTTATTATTTGAAAGTTAAAATCAACTTTGGAATTTGTATGAATTCTTATTAGATTTGATTAAATATTATTGATAATAAAAATTTGTATCAGATTAGATTTTAGATTTGATTAAATATTATTAATAATAAAAATTTGTATTAATTTAGATTAAATATTATTATTATTAGTATTCTTAATAATTTTAATCAATTAAATGAGAGAATGACAAGTGTCCCAAAACAGGTTTCTTTTATTATATAGTATAGATATAGATGTTTATTTCTGCCATTAAAAAAGGGGCAAAAATGATTGAATTCTGTAACGTTCAACACCTTTTTTTTTACGTATTCAATATTCTTCATGGTTTGAGAAGACGTCACCTTAGATTAGCATTGCAATTGAAAATCAGATGAAACGAAATTAAGCACACAAGGGCGGATCATAGTAGAGCCGGGGTCACGGCCCTGGCATGTTTTTCGGCCGTAGTGCTAATTTTTCGCATTTCGATCGAAATTTTGTATATATACTATGTTCGGCCCTGGCAAGTTTTTCGGCCGTAGTGCTAATTTTAGTGCCCGTGTCTTTCGGCCCTGGCAGGTTCAACGGGCAAGATCCGCCGTTGTAAGCACATACTACATATATATCGCAACCAAATATCCAATAGACAATAAGGAAGTATTAATTATACAGATACAGATTTTAGATATGAAAGAAAGCCAACATCCAAACTCTAGGGCTTTTGAACAAAATAAAAAGATAACAGAACAATGAACAAGTAACGCATGTGTGCCCTAATTGAGCTATAACCCCATACATAGCTTGCTTACTACAAAAGATAGTTGTTACAAGATCCATGCCCCAAAATCTTGCCATCATATTTGTAATTCACGTCAAAATATGGGCTACCATCTCAGTGATCTAGCAAAAGCAATGTTTCCATGTAGGAACAAGCATAGTGTGGAAATCCATTCGCACAAATCTGAGTATGATTGATGTGTTCGGAGTGGACTTCATGAACAAAGACATCACGTACATTGTAATCAGCACTCATTGCAAATACAGGTTCATTATTCTTCCTAAAACCAAGTACCGCTTGTATGGATGCATCTGGTGAGTTTATGGTGAACAGCTTTGTGAATGAGTTTGAAACACCATGTTCCATCATCCATACACCATACACTTGTTTCTCAGCCTCTTTAACTATTTCAACAACAAGGAGAGACTCTTTTAGCTTAGATATAACAACATTACTGGTAGGGGCACGGGCTAAGGTATCAGGTAGTGATACTTCCTTAAATTCTTCACTTGTCATATTAAATGACACAATCAGATTAAACCCCTGAAATTCAGTCGGCAAACCATCAATAGCAAGCCAATAAATAAACTCATCTATAACAACCTGACCCCGCGCCAATTGAATTGAGTTACGCGGTTGATTGATAGTAGGGATACTTCTCCAAGCCCTTGAGCTCAAAGTATAAACCTCAACTTGCCATGGGGTGAAAGTTATAGTGCCCAAGTTTGACAAACTATGACTAAAGTTAATCTTGACAATCATAGGATCCCTGGTGTGAGGACAAAGCCCAAAACCAATAGCAGGATTAGAGCCCCGCTCTAACACATAAGGCACATCAACAGCAACCGACTTTCTAATAGAAGGGTTCCAAAAAGCAGCAGTGCACATAATTCTTCGGAAATTATGTGGATCTACATGAAGAGTGTAAACAAAGAATAAGCCTTGAGAGCTACCGAGTATTGTGGGTTCACCAAGTTGGACTGTGGGAGGAGGAAGGAAACACCTGTGTTCCGGGAAAGTTTCATCATCGACAATTGAAACATAGTTTTCTTCTTGAAAAGCTTCCTGTGAAGTGTAGCATACTAACAAATGCTGCTGGTGAGTGTGGTTGCGGCTATAATCAACAATAAATTGAGAACTATCAATCAAAGACTTCCATTGTTTTGAAACCGATCTGAACTGCATCAGAGATCTTGTTGGAAGCCTTTTCATTATTTCTGATTGGAGTGCAAAAGGTATGTAGTCTGACATTTTGCTTGCTGAAATACGAAGATAACAAAAAAGACTGTTGATTGTTTCTCTGATGGCAAGTGGCTAATTAATTAAATATGACAATCAAAGTGAAGAAATGTACCTGAATCTGACAATCTTAGAGAGATGTAGCACCGTGGATGGCAATTGGCTAGTCTGTGTCTGTGTGCGAACGCCAACTTCCAATTTAGGGTTTCAAGTTTGCACGATGAAGTGAATCCGTCACCAAGTTGTGGTTTAGGGTTTCAAGTTTGAACCTGAATTCCTCTTACGGTCTGAGCAACTGAATATATATAAAAGCTAGGTTAACAACCATGTATTACACTAGGTTAATAAACCAGGTGGACCCATTAAGACGGTAACCCATTACTTTTGTTTGTTTAAGATGCATATAAACTAGGTTAATAACCTATGTATAATGTCCAAATAGCTAGCTCCTTCAAACCTCTCTTGATACCCGCTCCGAAAATGCTCATTTATCAATAGCTTTAGTTTGGTTTGTAAACGAACCAAGTATATACGAGCATAGGTACACTCGCTTGTTTTGCTCAAATCATTATTTTAGTTTATATATAGCCATTATAAGTTATTTTCTATAGTTATTTTTAGCCCGCCATATAGTTATTTTTAGCTCAAAGTTCAGGCCAAATGCCCAATAAAAAATTCTGGGTGTGAGTTGCTTTTCTTTAATATATAATAATTCTCTAGTTAAACACTAACCACAAACCCCCCTACTTACGCTGTCTACTTAGTTCAATTAGGTTTTTGTATGACCTTTACAACAGTCATTAGAAAGCAAGCGAACGGGACTATAAACAAAATGAAAGATAACATATCAATTCACATGTAATGGTATTACTTTTTCACTAAATTTACTCGATACACGCTATAACTGCACTTAACTCCATTCCCATAGCTTGTCTTCTACAAAAGTCTGTTGTTCTAAGATCCATGCTTCACAATCTTGCCATCATATTTGTAATTAACATCAAAATAAAACTGACATCTTAATGAGCTAGCAAAAGCAGTGTTTCCATGTAAGAACCAGCATAGCATGAATATCCATTGCAAGAAATCAGAGTACAATTGATATGTTCCGAGTGGAGTTTATGAACAAAGACATCATGTGCATCTTGATCAGTATTTTTAAATATAGGTTCATCATTGTCTCTAAATCCAAGTTGTTGGTGCACTTGTGTCTGTACTTTGTCTGTATTCGGTCTCTATGTAAAACGATGTCCTTGTTAGTCATGTAAGTTTGACCAAGTCAACTGTCCTCCTAGTTTGACTTGGCCAAACAGTTAGAAATTGGTTGTATTGTCTGTGTCGAAGGATAGCTCATCGAAGGATAATGTTGATCCTTCGATGAACTCCAAAGATGAACCTTCGATGGATGATTGATGGACCTCGAAAGATCATCCTTCGAGGTCCCTGTGAATCCTTCGATAGAAGTCTGATCGAAAGATGACCTTTCGATCAGTAACCCTGATCCTTCGACCAGACCTGCTGTGCTGGGTATATACCCATGCAGTGTGTTAGACAGAGAGAGAAGCACACAGACAGACACGAGAGATAGAGAGCTTTCTGTCAAGAACACACACACACTTAGAGAGTTTGCAAAACTGATTTGTAAACATAGTGCTTGTAACCGGAACCTTTCATTCGCATTAATACAAGTGGTGTTAATCGGTGAACTTTGTGTGTTGTGTTTGTGCTTGTTTCAACTCGGTTTGCTCACTAGCTTGGATTCCGCACTTGCTAGTGGGTTAGTATAACAAGGTTAAGGTTGAACCTCATCCTCCGAGAGGGACCTACAAGTGGTATCAGAGCCGTGGCTCTTTACCTTGTTTAAAACCGGGTTTGTTCAAGTCTTGGTGTGTTTGGACACTTGGTTTAGTACCCGTTTTTGGTGGTTTTCTTGCATTTGTTATCATAAAAACGTGTTCTAAACCAACCGGGTGTGTTAAAAAGCGGGTTGGGTAACTTAAAATTTGTTTTTAAGAAACTTGGTGTTTTTCCGGCCAAAATTCCGGCTTATCTCCGGTGACTGGGTTCTGGATAAGGTTATTCCATTTTGGGAATATTTTATTATTCAAAATCAAAGTTGGTAGAGAAGGTACAGTCTGACCATCCCTTTTGCCGAAAGTTGACTCTACCAACCCATCACCTTTTCACCAACCTATCCCATCAGTGTCAGTTGTGTCAGTGTGATCGAAGGATATCCTTCGAAATCGAAAGATCATCTTTCGATCAAGGAGGCTTCGATAGATAACTATCTTTCGAGCAATCTTTCGAAGTCAGAGACCTATCCTTCGATCCAGGGAATCTATTCGAAGGATACTTATTCGAAAGATAAGGATATATATTCGAAAGATAAGGATCTTTCAAATTGTGAATCTTTCGAGTTTGTGAATCTTTCGAAATCATTGTTCGAAAATCAACAGTGATCCTTCGAACACTGTTGATCCTTCGAACAAGATTTGATCCTTCGATTGTGGTCTGTTTAGATTTAACAAGTTGGTGCTTTTCAGATCCTTCGAGCTTGGATCCTTCGGCTGTTGTCATCTTTCAAGATATTGATATAGAATTTATTTTTCTTATCAATCATGAATCCGAGTTGGTGGGGAAATCCAGCTCCAGACAGTGGAAAATATACAAGTTCAGGTTCCACTCCCTCATGGTGGGGTACACCGGCTCCCGATAGTGGAAAGTACACAAGTACAAGTCTATCACCTTCACGGGCCGAGTCTCCGGTGTCGACATCTTCGCAGGCAAATCAATGGGCATTAGTATCGAATCAAACTCCGAGTATCCAAAGTATCTTACTGAGCGAAAGCGAAACAGGAAGTTTGAATCGACCTCCGAAGTTGATGCACTTAAACGAATATCCGGGTTGGGCTGACAGATTTCGTACATATGTTCTTGGTCAAAATACAGAGCTGTGGATACGTTTCACCACAGATTTCGATCAAGCTATAGAGGTTGCTGCTTCGTCGACTGCTACTTTTGCCGACCTTCCAGAGGATCAGAAGAAAACATATGATCTGGAAAAGAAAGCTTACGCCATTCTCACTCAGGCTTTAAGCAAGGATATTTATCACCAGTTTGTCAGTTTCAAGACAACAAAGAAGTTGTGGGACGGGTTGAAAACCAGAGGAGTAGGGAATGAAGCAACACGCCAATTGCGTCATGATCTCCTCAAGAAGGAATTTGACGGTTTCACGTGCTTAGATAAGGAGTCTTTGGGAGACATGACAAGTCGGTTTTATCATTTGCTTACTGAGTTGAATTACTTTGGTGTAGCGACAACTCAAACAGAAGTGGTGAAGAAGTTTGCTGATGCACTGCCACCCCAATGGAGTAGTTTCTTGGAGATTTTAAAATATAATGGGGTTTTGGCTACTACAAACATCAACGACTTCGTGCAGCTTTTGGAGAACAAGGATTAGGAAGAAACATTGAAAGCAAAAAGAGTTCCAGTGCCACAGAATCCTGAAATGTATTACGGAACTTCAAGTACCTCTTCTGCGAGATCCATTGTGCCAAGCAACCCTGGTTCACATGCTCCACTGCAGACGGCTTTTGTCACGAGCACGGATATGTATGGCAATACAGTACAAGTCCCTGTTAAGCCTCCTCCCACCACAGACATGTATGGAAATCCAATTCAACCACCTCCTCCTGCTCAAGCTTGTTATGGAGGTACATCATCTGCTGGTCAGCAATCAAAGCCAGACACAGTGTGGCTCAACACTTCAAGCTTCTCAAAAGTGAGTGTGGAAGTAGCTAAGGAACACATGGAGCTGCTTAACACTTTGGTGAGCGCGTACTGCGGGCTAGTGGAAGGTCAGATTGGTAACATTAATCTGACACAAGAAGACTATCAGCAGATCGATAAGGAGGAGATGGAGATGATGGATATCAAGTGGGCCTTTGCCAGTGCTGTTAGACGAGCAAAGGATTTCATGGAGAGAATAGGCAGAACCAGCTTGGAAAGCAAGAAAGACACCAAGTATGGGTTCGATAAGCAGGCTGTGAAGTGCTTTAACTGTGGAGAACGTGGCCATTTCAAACGTGAATGTACGAGGCCATCTCAACATGGGAACCAAAATCCTTTCAGAGGTCAAGGGAACAGGGCAAATCAAAACCAAGCAAGGAACAATGAGCGCACATTGGTACCGGTTAACAACCAAGCAGTACCATCAAATGCCAACCAGGCACTTGTGGTTCAAGTTGATGAAGGTTGTGATTGGTCAATCCAACTGAGTGGTGATGCTCCAGATGGAACAACATGCTTTGCCAAAGTTGTGGAGGATCTAGTTCACACCAGTGGTGGAGAATCTTCCGTCAATGATGGTGAATCTTCTGAGGATGAAGACTCCTCCGGTTATAGCAGGAGTTCCGATGAAGAATCCTCAGGTTCAGGCGATGAGAATGTGGGTGAGACATCTAGTGCGTCGGTTGATGCAAATATTGATGAGCTTTTGGAGGAAGCTGCAGCAGAAACTCAAAGAAGATCTATCTTGGTGGATCAAGCTGCATATTCTTTGTCTTCTCTCCATTCAGCCTTTATGGCTAATGTCGACAGTTCATCAAGTCAGGTATGTGTCGATGAACCCACTGCTATGAATTGTGTTGACTGTGATAGTTTGCGTGTTAAATGTGATGATTTAGAAGCAAATATGTCTGAGTTGCAAGGCAAACATGATGCTTTACAAGCTAGTTTGTTTGACTTGCAAGACAAACATGTTTCTCTGAAGGATGAGTGGTGTAACTTGCAAAGCAAGCACGAAGCTTTGCAAGAGAAATATGATGTGACATTCATCCACAATCAGAAATTAACTGTGGATCTTTCCAAATGCACTGAAGCCAACATGTTTTACGAAAACCATGAAAAGGAATTTAAGTCAGTAATTGAAACGTTAAAGAAAGATAAAACCGAACTGACAAAAATGGTTTCAAGAAAACAAACTGACATTAATTTGTATATATCTCGTCTTGAGATTATGCAAAAAGAGATGGCTTGTGTGAAAACCGAAAGTGATGCGATTCAACTTAAGCTAGACAGTTATTTGAGCTCTAGCTATGTGTTGGATCACATCATTGACGTTCAGAAGGAGAAAAGGGATGTCACATGCATAGGCTATAAAAAATGTCCACCACCAGTTAGACACAATTATGATGCCATGCCTGATGAGGAGGATAGAGTGTTCTTTGAACCATCTGTTCCTCTTGATGTGAAGGAGTCTGCCACACACTACAAGAAATTAGGGTGTTTACCCACACATAATTTACCTACACATGTACATGTGTGGGTATTTACCTACACATGTTTGTATATGTGTGAGTAATGGTTGATAATATATTTTCATAATGATTAACACTTAATATGTGTTGGTAATGAATTTTAGCCACACTTGGTGTTGGTGGGAAAATTTCCCCCCAAAATTTGCAATCGATTAAATATTAAATTACCTACACATGTGGCAAATTTTCTTCATGTGTAGGTAAATTATCTACACATACGTAAAAAACTAATATATGTGTAGGTAAATGATTATGTTTGCCAACACATAATTTTTTTTAAAATATGTAGATAAACTAAGTTAATATGTATTATTTTATTTTTTTTAAATGACGTGGCAAATTAAATGCCTACACATGTTTAAATGTACAATATATGTAGATATTAGATATATATAAAATAAGTAAATATATATTTTTTGATGACGTGGCAAAACAAATATCTACACATATTTAGAAATGTACAATATGTGTAGATATTGAATGCATATAAAATACATATTTAAATCTTTTTTATAAGGTGATGTGGCAAAACAAATACCTACACATATTTAGAAATGTACAATATGTATATATATTGGATACATATAAAATAACTTATGAGGGCTCCAAGCTCCATTTAAAGCTCAAGCTTGGTTTCTTGGTAATTTTTCAAGTCAGGCTCCGACTTGGCTTCTATTTGATTTATTAATTTATATTAAAGTAATTATAATTATATATTTTCCAAACTTTTATATATAATATAATATATATACATATATATTACTAAATATAACATTTCACTTAGATCTTATCTTTGGTACCGGACGGGAATTGATAACACTACCCTTCATCCACATGGCAGACTTTGGTTGGTACATGTTTGATACAACCTTTTTTGTTTCTCTCTAAGAGAAAGTGGCGTGCTTAGGATTGATCGTAATAAGCACAACTGATACAAAATTTTATGGAGTCGTAATGGTGGTGTGATAGGTGCACGATGATCCAGTAGTAACAACATTAGTGACAGCTTGCTGCCTTGCTCTGGCAGTGATGGTAGGCACTGTCATGCTGACCATAGACGACAACGAGTGATTTGGCAATCAAATTCGACGAATTGACGACATCCACTACAAGAAATATCTCCTTTAGGGACGACTTCTTTAGAGGGGACAAGAGCAATTAGGGGTGATAAATTCAGTCGCGACCAAAAAACATGACACGAACCTAACACGAAATTTGCGTGTTAAGTTTAATATAAACGGGTTCGGGTCAGTTTCAAGTTGAACCCGTTTAGGTTAACGGGGGTCGGGTTGGCGGGTTGACCTGTTTAATACATTTATATTATATTATATTATATTTTTGTACAATATGTTTTATGCCATAAATAAATGAGGTGTGTATTTTATGTTATAAGTATAATTTAAAAAGAGAAATTAGGATAAGATTTTATAATTCAAATATAATTGTATTATATACATTTATGTTTTTTTAAGTAAAATTTTATTTTAATATTCTAATTTCAAATAAAAAAAAATTAAAAAATTTGGGTTGAACGGACCGTGTTCGGGTCAACCCACAAAATTTTTTGTCGTGTTAGGATTCATATGATTGAGACGATTTTCGAGTTCGGGTTGGACCCGTCAACCCGACCTGTTTATCACCCCTAAAAGCAATAGGGCCGACATGGGTTGATCCATGTGCACTTTTAATATAACCATTGATAAGTGATACGATCCACCGGCCAGGCTTCTATCTTACGTAGAGTTTAATACCTAAAAAAAGGCGGGCTATTTCCCTCCCTCACCTTTGCTTTTCTCCCCTCAAAACCCCAATTACACCAAAAAGAAAACTCCCACAGGTACTTGGAAACAATTTCTCCCCCACGTCGCTCTGAAACCTCTTCAAAACCCCCCCACACACTCTCTCACTTTCTCTTACTACATGTTTCTTTCTTCATTTCGCGGAAACCCAAAGTGGTGACGACTAGGGTTTTCGGGAGATTCGCGCTCTAATTACTCTCCATCGTCTTCAAATCTGTAAGTAAAGTTCCGATTTTTGGATTCGTTTCTTGGTTCTGGATCCATTGATTGTTTTCTCAATCGTTTTCGTTGAAGAAATCGATTTCAGATCTCTTGGGGTTTCGTTTGTCGGTATTTTCGATTTGTTTTTGCTATTGTTTTTATAGATACACATCGAGTAAACATCATGATCTGAGCTATCTGTTTGTTTGATTTTGATGCTTGATTTTGTTGTTGTTGTTGTAAGTTTATATATTTTCTGGGTGGGTTTTATGATGCATCTTGAATGAAGTTGTGTAATGTTATAAAAACCTAAACCTTCAGTGTTTGTGTGGGTGAATCGCTGTGGTGGGTGTGAATTTGGGATAAATTTAATGAATTTGAATTGGGTTTTGTCGATAAATGTAAAAGCTTTTATCTTTTTTTATTTATTTTTTTAGTGGGAGCGGCTGGGTAAAGAAAACCCTAAGACGATGGGGTATGGGGCTTGGGTTGGGGCGTGGGTTGGCTGAAAACGCCCAAGCCACCACCCCGGGGGCTTGGGTTGGGGCGTGGGTTTGGGCGTGGCCCCATTGGCGTGGGTTTGAAGCCGGGCGTGGGGCGGGCGAGTAAGTGACATGGCAGGCTCTCAATGGCCAAACCAAACTCATGCCCCCAACCCAAGTCCTACCATACCCCATGGGCGTGGGTTTGAGTGGTGGGGGGCTCCCATTCCACGTGTCAACAAATGCCCCAACCCAAGCCCAACCCAAGTCCCACCATACCCCACGACCTAATTGATGGGTAACTTGATGCATTTTGTTATCTATGTTGGTGTTTTTTGTCTCTACTTAGCTGTGTAACAGTGTATCTATTGTTGTAGATACAGATTTAATTTTCTAGCTTACCATATATATTTTGCTTTGATGATAGGGTTTGTTCATTCTTTTGACTATTGGAAATTTAATGTTAAGTTTTGGAGTTTTTTATTATGTTTAGTAATTAGTAAATGAGTTTAACATATAATTACAGTTTAAATACATGGGTTGGGTGTATGATTAGTGAGAAGTCTATGGTTTTCTTGACTCATAGGGTTCCAAAAAATGTATGCTATATAGGTGTTGTACACGTGATAGGTCAATTTGCTACAAGGATGAAGGATGCGAAACACTAAGACGGTAGGGAAATAGCATATTTGTTGTTTTTTTGCTGGTAGGTTATATATTTGCCGCGGCTCAGTTTTGAATTTGAATACAGGAATATGTCTCTTGCCCTTCTTGTGGTAGAACTCGGTTTGATCTTCAAGTGATAAGTGCAGAAATTAGAGAAAAAACGTCACATTTGCCTGGTGTTTCGGTAATCACTAAGTTCCTTGTAATATACTTGACTTTGTAATACATCTCGCTTACTTTTGTCCTTTTATGGCAGATTGCAATCACGGATGGTTGCATAGTAAATGGAGCAGGGGAGATAGCCGATGCAGATTTTGGATACGTCGGTGGTGCTCCTGGAAAGATTGATCTTTATGTTGGAAAGGTACACGACTTTTATAATTTACACCTGAGCTGAGTTCAATTTGCGCATTTTCTAATGATGTGTATATGCTTATAGACGGTGGTACAAAGAGGAATTGCAATGGAGAATGCAACGGATGCATTGACTCAACTGATCAAAAGATAACGGATGTTGGGTGGATCCTCCCGCGGAGGAGTAAGAGGTTGATTCAAGAACATTTAAGGTTATTGTATTAAATAAAATAGTGATGATACTGGAAAGTGTTGTTATATTGTTATGACATACTGTAGGTGTAACTATATTAATGTTTTATCATTTAGAAATTGGCACTTTGTTTCATGTATTAATTAATGGTGACGTTTGTGACATTATGTATGATTTTAATGCCTTTTAGTTTACATTTGTTTCAACACATATTAAGATCAATACCAACACATCTTCAACATTTACCTACACATAATATTACTTTTACCTACATATAAAATTACTTTTACCTACACATATATTTATGCCACGTCATCTGCCATGTCGGATGCCATGTCACCTGCCACGTCGGATGCCACATCACCTGCCACGTCAGATGCCACATCACATGCCACGTCACATGCCTGGTCACTTGCCACGTCAAATGCCTTCTAAACAAATTGTTGTACTTTTAACCACACATATAAATGCCTTTTAGCCACACATATATGTGTAGGTATAGCTTGCTATATACCTACACATAACTTATGTGTGGGTAATGGCCTATATCCACAGTCATGAGTCTACACATCATTACACTTAATTTATGTGTAGGTAAAGACAACAACCAACACACTATATGCTTTTTCCTACACATATTTTGTGTTGGTAAAGCACCAAATTTCTTGTAGTGACAGGACTTGGATATAAGAAAGAAGTATCACCAGATTCAGATACTCCAGCAGATACATGTGTGTCTTCTGCTGAACTGAATCAGGATCCTCCTGTCATTATTGAGGATGCTAATTCTTCTGATGATGAATCTGATGATACTATCACAGCAAAGTCTGATGCGGTAGTCAAAGATGAGGACATACCTCTCGAGAATTACATTCTATGTGATCCTCCTGCAAAACCCGCTAAGACTGTTGCGATTGAGTCCTCTTCTGAGAAGGAGTCGGAGAGTGAGAATTTGCTGTACACGTTGGTTGGGGATGATAAGATTTATTCAGACAAAGATTTTCCGATTAAAAATGTTAATCAATCCTTAATCAGCAAAGTCTTTGAGAATTCGACTAGTAAGTTTTTGGGAAAGACAGGACCACATGTTACAGTTACACAGTGTCCTCCTATTCCAAAGGCTGAAATTCGAAAACAATTTGGCAATAAGAAATTACCAACAGTGCCAAAACAGCAAAATCTCACCAAGCCAAAAAGAAAAACACCGGCTCAAGTACAAAAGAAGCCGAATCAAAAGAAGAAGAAAAATGTTGACTTTGTGAAATCGACGGGAACAGACAAAATTGAGACTTTTGAAAACAAATCCAAGTTAGATTTTGTCAAGAAAGCTATTGTACAGAAAAGAAATGAACCAAGCAGTTCAAAACCTAGTACCTCGGGTTCACAAAGTTCATCATCATCGGCTAGACGAACACATGATTCTTCGGGGATGGTTGAACGAAGATCATGTTTTGAGTGTGGAACTATTGGACATATAATTCGAAATTGTCCATATCTTCATAAGTTGAAAGAAAAGGTTAATGTTCCCCGTGACCAAACTGACCGTAAGCGATCTGTTTCTGTAAAACAAGATCCCCGCCTTGTAAAAGAAAGGGTAAAGAAACAGAAACGCCAACAGGTCAAGAAGATTGAAAAAGCAATTAAAACCGATGTGGTTAACAAAACATCTGTTTCTGTAAAACCAGAAAATTCAAAAACTTCAAATAACCATGAAGTTAAAATTTTAAAGAAGAACACTGGTGAAACAAAACAGACTTGGAAACCAAAAACGGTTAATGAATCAGGGGGACCATCACAATTCTCAAATCATCAAAGACAAGAGGTTATTGTTATTGATGAAAATGGAAGACCCAAGACCACAATGGCTTGGGTCCCCATCTCCAACTAATCATTTGAGTTCATGTGCAGGGTGTTCCAGGAGGAACTATCAGTAGTCATTGGATTGTTGATAGTGGGGCATCCAGGCACATGACGGGCGACATGAAGCTTCTCTACGACGTAAAATCTATTAGAGGAGGTTATGTTGCTTTTGCTGGAGATAAGGGTGGTTATATTACGGGTGAAGGAATGATATCCAACGGGATTGTGAGCTTTGACAAGATCAATTTCGTGCAACAACTTGATCACAATCTTCTTAGTGTTTCTCAAATTTGTGACAAGAAATTCTCAGTACACTTTGATGCTAATGGATGTTATGTGCTGAAACCCGGCTTCAAAATTCCAAAAGAATGGATTCTCTTGTCTGCTCCAAGGATAAATGATTTGTACGGCCTTGATATGAGCCAGGCAATTACTACGTCTGCACAAGCAACATGTTTCGTTTCCAAAGCCACAGAAAAAGACTCTATCTCTTGGCATAGACGTATGGGTCACATTCACTTACGCAAAATTAATCATTTGGTTTCAAATGAATTGGTGAATGGTGTTCCTCTCAAAAATTTCCATCTTCAAGACGTCTGTGTTTCGTGCCAAAAGGGTAAACAAACAAAGAAGAAGCACCCTACAAAGAAGATCAACACGGTGGCAGTTCCCCTTGAACGGTTGCACATGGATTTGTTCGGTCCTGTCAAGCACAAAAGTATTCGGGGTGATCAATACTATCTCGTGATTACTGATGATTATTCAAGATTTTCTTGGGTGGCGTTCATGGCACACAAGAGTGAAACCTTTGGAATTATCAAAAACTTGATCGTTCAGATTGAGAATTTGTACAAGCTAAAGGTTAGGCGGATACGTAGCGACAATGGTACTGAATTTAAAAATCATGCCATGGCGGAGTTTTGCACTTCAAAGGGTATTCTTCATGAGTTTAGTGCAGCTTATACTCCTCAGCAAAATGGCGTCGCTGAACGTAAGAACCGCACATTGATCGAGACTGCTAGGACAATGTTGGTAGAGTCATAGTTGCCCATTCCATTCTGGACTGAAGCTGTGGCCTCGGCATGCTATACATTAAACCGAGTCCTTACAGTCAAAAGGCACAACAAGACCTGCTTTGAGCTTATTAACAAACGGAAACCAGATTTGTCTTATCTTGAACCGTTTGGAGCTCCATGCACAATGATCGATCCTAATGGAAAGTTTGGGGCAAGATCAATTGAGGGATACTTTCTTGGGTATGCCACCCCTAACTTACGAGTCTGGAATCTAGAGACTAAAAGGGTCGAAGAATGGTTTGAGGTCAGAGTACAAAGGCACACATTGCCAGTCAAATGTCCTGGTCAGCCTTGGATGTTTGAGTACGATGACTTTTTCAATTCGATCAATGTTGAAGCCGTTGAAGAAAATGCTGCGGCAAGGATGTTTTTCGAGAGTGACAATGCAACAGTTTCACCGGTGGTTCGTCCAATTCTTGTTAATCAAGAACCATCTTCTTCAGTGAACAATAATACTCTCGGCAATGAGGATTTTCATGATGCAACCGAATTGAACGAATCTTCAGAGGATGATGAATTTCTAGATCAGGAAGTCCCCACAACAGCAGTTCACGGTACTTCAGAGGGTACTCCTCCAGTGGATGCCCATAGAACAGCTGAAGCTACTGCATCATCCTCTTCGTCAATTCCGGGCCTTGATTTGGTTGTTGATTTTAATCTCAACAACCTGGGTATAAATATTCCAGTTAGAGATAATCCTGAAACAAGGATTCATAATACCCATCCTCAACAAAACATCATAGGAAATGTGCAAAGTGGCATTCAAACAAGAAACATGTTGCGGAACAACAACAATGCAGGCCTGTATGCAGCAATTCGAGAATCCGGGCAACAAAACGATTGGTCTTTCGCGTGTTATGTTTCACAGGAAGAGCCAAGAACTTGGAAAGAAGCCATGAAAGATAACTCTTGGGTGGAAGCTATGCAGGAAGAACTGCAACAATTCCAGAAGCTGGGTGTCTGGAAACTCGTAGAGAAACCTGCTAGATACAAGAAGATTGGTACCCGTTGGGTGTTTAAATGCAAAAAGGATGACCGCGTAGTTGTTATCCGGAACAAAGCACGTTTAGTCGTTCAAGGTTTTCGTCAGATTGAAGGGATCGACTACAACGAAGTGTATGCACCAGTGGCACGTCTCGAAGCAATTCGAATCTTTCTAGCCTATGCGTCCTTCAAAGGATTCAAGGTTTATCAGATGGACGTAAAAAGTGCATTTTTACATGGTGTGGTTGAAGAAGAGGTGTACGTCGAACAGCCTCCAGGTTTTGAAGATCCTATCTATCCCGATCGGGTTTGGTTGCTCAACAAAGCTCTCTATGGTCTTCATCAAGCACTGCGAGCTTGGTACGCAACCTTATCTAATTATCTGCTGGAGAACGGTTTTCGAAGGGGCCTTATCGACTGTACTCTTTTCATCAAGGAACAAGATGGAGATCTTCTACTGGTACAGGTATATGTTGATGATATTATTTTTGGTTCTACTAATGATGTCTTGTGTAGGAATTTCGAGCGCATTATGCAGGATAAGTTCGAGATGAGTGATATGGGGGAAATGAACTTTTTCTTGGGCCTACAAGTGCAACAAACGGTGTCTGGGATATTCATCCATCAGACTAAATATGTTGGTGACATCTTGAGCCGGTTCCAGATGTCTGATGCAACGCCCACTGGTACCGCATTGCCAATAAATCACGGAATTACTCCAGACTTGAAGGGTGAAGCTGTTAGTCCTTCATACTACCGCGCAATGATCGGATCTCTTATGTACCTCACAGCATCAAGACCAGACATAATGTACCCAACGTGCCTGCTTGCCAGATACCAAGTGAACCCGAAGGCCTCACATCTTGCAGCTGTAAAAAGGATTTTTCATTATTTGAAGGGTTACCCTGACACCGGTCTATGGTACCCTAGGGATAATAACTTTGAATTGGTCGCTTTCAGTGATTCTGATTTTGGCGGATGCAAAATCGACGGTAAATCCACAACGGCTGGATGTCAGTTTTTAGGAAATCGCCTAGTCACATGGCAGTGCAAGAAGCAGACATGCGTCGCTACATCAACATGCGAAGCTGAACACATTGCTGCCTTAAGTTGTTGCTCCCAAGTTCTGTGGATCCAACAACAATTGCGGGACTACGGTTTTGAATTCCTAACTACTCCTATTTACGTTGATAATTCTGCTGCACTACAGATCACTAGAAATCCTGTGCAGCATTCAAAGACCAAACACATCGAAATCAAATATCACTTCATACGTGATTGCTTTGACAAAAGGCTAATCGATGTTGTTAAGGTCCACACCGATGACCAACGTGCCGACCTTTTTACCAAGGCTTTTGACAAATCAAGATTTGACTTTTTATTATTGGTAAACGGCATTAAGGTCAAGCCAGAGTAAAACCAACATCGGAAAATCATTTTTGTAAATACCTTTGTGTTTTAAATTTTATCTTAGTTTATTGATTTTAGGGGGAGTAAATTCAAAAATATAAAAATCCAAAAACATCAAAAAAAAAAAATTTCAAAAACACAAAAATAATAGAAAATCAAAAATGAGTTTCCTGGCGCGCAAAAGAGAAAATGATAGTACATCAGTGGTCTATCCAAGCCTCTTTAAACCTTAAATGAAAAACGATAAGCAGCTCTATATAAGATGTATCGGTAGGCTCACAATCATTTTAAAGTGTGCAGGGTGATATAAACTTAAATCGACTGAAGATCAGGTGGGAACCATTCATTGGCATGTGGTCTTAGTACCGAAATTTCGTTTGATAGATTGCCGAGGTTCTGAGATATTCGGTCTTTATGCTGCTTATCATCTGGGCATCATGGTTGTATCTTTTACCGAAAAATAACGGGGACGCAAGTCTAGATCTTCCATGATACCATACATACGTGTACATAATACATACTGCATTCTACCTCAATAAGTGATAAACAATCACATGTCCAAACAAATAAGTGATAAAATATCACATTTATCCGGGAGTCAAGTTCGTCTCTCTACTGTACGGAAGTACTGACCTGTTCACGGACTTGCTCCTGTGCCCTCATGCATATGAAAATCAAGTTCCTTATCAATAAGTGATTCTATCACATAGGGCTTGTTTTCAAATCAAAATAAGTGAGAATCTCACATCATATACGGTCAAACAGATGATAATCGGTATACTCACCGGTAAGATGAACCCTCGTGCATACCTTGATACGGGAATGTGTCGTGATGTGGATGAACACCGGTCGGTAAGTATAAATCATACCTTAACGTATCCCCTAAACATGATTACATCTGATAAGTTGAGCTTAAGTGGACAACAATACCGATAATTGTTATAGGATGCTTATCTTAATGTTAATTAACTGAACAACAAGAGCGTTTTGGCATGACCGTACACTGATATGATTCTCTTACACTCGAAACTCGCAAAAAGAATGTCTGTATATATTTATTTATTGCTTTCAGTCTTTACATTTGAAAAATTCAAAAATATCAAAAAGATTTTATTTCTATTTTATTTTCGATCGTACGATGTTGGAACTCGAGTCTTCGTTGCCTGAAACCTGAACGAAAACCGAATTGACTAAATCTTCATAAACGGTCGAAATTTGCAAGTTTTGAAAGTTGGAAACTAAAATTGATAAATCTGTAAAACTTTCAAACTGTCGGACGGTGTTTGATTGTGACATGGTCATACGTGTGTCATTTGTTTATGCTAACTACATTCCAAGCAGTTGTTCTCATTATCCGTTTAGATTTCTTGCATGTGCAGATTCTAAAGGCAAGGGGAACATAGTCGATGACAAAGCTTCGGAATGAAGACACGACGTGAAGGCACTCAAGAGATGAAAATGATCGAGTTGCCGCTGGCCATCATCAACACCACAAGGATTTCACTTCATAAAGATCAAGTATTTCACGGGCATAACTCAAGGGGGAGCTTATGTTAAGGGGGAGTTTGTCAACACACTTCCTACATGATACGGGTAGTTTGTTGATACACTCTCTGCTTTCAAGACGTGAAGACTTTGAAGATCCTCCGACATTGAAGACTTTAAACGACATCAGAGTCTTGAAGACTCGAAGATCAAAGATGATCAAGATCAAGACAAATCTACAACCATCGAAGATCGAGACAAAGCTACAGCCAAGGGGGAGTTTGTTGGTGCACTTGTGTCTGTACTTTGTCTGTATTCGGTCTCTATGTAAAATGATGTCCTTGTTAGTCATGTAAGTTTGACCAAGTCAACTGTCCTCCTAGTTTGACTTGGCCAAACAGTTAGAAATTGGTTATATTGTCTGTGTCGAAGGATAGCTCATCGAAGGATAATGTTGATCCTTCGATGAACTCGAAAGATGAACCTTCGATGGATGATTGATGGACCTCGAAAGATCATCCTTCGAGGTCCCTGTGAATCCTTCGATAGAAGTCTGATCGAAAGATGACCTTTCGATCAGTAACCCTGATCCTTCGACCAGACCTGCTGTGCTGGGTATATATATACCCATGCAGTGTGTTAGACAGAGAGAGAAGCACACAGACAGACACGAGAGATAGAGAGCTTTCTGTCAAGAACACACACACACTTAGAGAGTTTGCAAAACTGATTTGTAAACATAGTGCTTGTAACCGGAACCTTTCATTCGCATTAATACAAGTGGTGTTAATCGGTGAACTTTGTGTGTTGTGTTTGTGCTTGTTTCAACTCGGTTTGCTCACTAGCTTGGATTCCGCACTTGCTAGTGGGTTAGTATAACAAGGTTAAGGTTGAACCTCATCCTCCGAGAGGGACCTACAAGTGGTATCAGAGTCGTGGCTCTTTACCTTGTTTAAAACCGGGTTTGTTCAAGTCTTGGTGTGTTTGGACACTTGGTTTAGTACCCGTTTCTGATGGTTTTCTTGCATTTGTTATCATAAAAACGTGTTCTAAACCAACCGGGTGTGTTAAAAAGCGGGTTGGGTAACTTAAAATTTGTTTTTAAGAAACTTGGTGTTTTTCCGGCCAAAATTCCGGCTTATCTCCGGTGACTGGGTTCTGGATAAGGTTATTCCATTTTGGGAATATTTTATTATTCAAAATCAAAGTTGGTAGAGAAGGTACAGTCTGACCATCCCTTTGGCGAAAGTTGACTCTACCAACCCATCACCTTTTCACCAACCTATCCCATCAGTGTCAGTTGTGTCAGTGTGATCGAAGGATATCCTTCGAAATCGAAAGATCATCTTTCGATCAAGGAGGCTTCGATAGATAACTATCTTTCGAGCAATCTTTCGAAGTCAGAGACCTATCCTTTGATCCAGGGAATCTATTCGAAGGATACTTATTCGAAAGATAAGGATATATATTCGAAAGATAAGGATCTTTCAAATTGTGAATCTTTCGAGTTTGTGAATCTTTCGAAATCATTGTTCGAAAATCAACAGTGATCCTTCGAACACTGTTGATCCTTCGAACAAGATTTGATCCTTCGATTGTGGTCTGTTTAGATTTAACAAGTTGGTGCTTTTCAGATCCTTCGAGCTTGGATCCTTCGGCTGTTGTCATCTTTCAAGATATTGATATAGAATTTATTTTTCTTATCAATCATGAATCCGAGTTGGTGGGGAAATCCAGCTCCAGACAGTGGAAAATATACAAGTTCAGGTTCCACTCCCTCATGGTGGGGTACACCGGCTCCCGATAGTGGAAAGTACACAAGTACAAGTCTATCACCTTCACGGGCCGAGTCTCCGGTGTCGACATCTTCGCAGGCAAATCAATGGGCATTAGTATCGAATCAAACTCCGAGTATCCAAAGTATCTTACTGAGCGAAAGCGAAACAGGAAGTTTGAATCGACCTCCGAAGTTGATGCACTTAAACGAATATCCGGGTTGGGCTGACAGATTTCGTACATATGTTCTTGGTCAAAATACAGAGCTGTGGATACGTTTCACCACAGATTTCGATCAAGCTATAGAGGTTGCTGCTTCGTCGACTGCTACTTTTGCCGACCTTCCAGAGGATCAGAAGAAAACATATGATCTGGAAAAGAAAGCTTACGCCATTCTCACTCAGGCGTTAAGCAAGGATATTTATCACCAGTTTGTCAGTTTCAAGACAACAAAGAAGTTGTGGGACGGGTTGAAAACCAGAGGAGTAGGGAATGAAGCAACACGCCAATTGCGTCATGATCTCCTCAAGAAGGAATTTGACGGTTTCACGTGCTTAGATAAGGAGTCTTTGGGAGACATGACAAGTCGGTTTTATCATTTGCTTACTGAGTTGAATTACTTTGGTGTAGCGACAACTCAAACAGAAGTGGTGAAGAAGTTTGCTGATGCACTGCCACCCCAATGGAGTAGTTTCTTGGAGATTTTAAAATATAATGGGGTTTTGGCTACTACAAACATCAACGACTTCGTGCAGCTTTTGGAGAACAAGGATTAGGAAGAAACATTGAAAGCAAAAAGAGTTCCAGTGCCACAGAATCCTGAAATGTATTACGGAACTTCAAGTACCTCTTCTGCGAGATCCATTGTGCCAAGCAACCCTGGTTCACATGCTCCACTGCAGACGGCTTTTGTCACGAGCACGGATATGTATGGCAATACAGTACAAGTCCCTGTTAAGCCTCCTCCCACCACAGACATGTATGGAAATCCAATTCAACCACCTCCTCCTGCTCAAGCTTGTTATGGAGGTACATCATCTGCTGGTCAGCAATCAAAGCCAGACACAGTGCGGCTCAACACTTCAAGCTTCTCAAAAGTCAGTGTGGAAGTAGCTAAGGAACACATGGAGCTGCTTAACACTTTGGTGAGCGCGTACTGCGGGCTAGTGGAAGGTCAGATTGGTAACATTAATCTGACACAAGAAGACTATCAGCAGATCGATAAGGAGGAGATGGAGATGATGGATATCAAGTGGGCCTTTGCCAGTGCTGTTAGACGAGCAAAGGATTTCATGGAGAGAATAGGCAGAACCAGCTTGGAAAGCAAGAAAGACACCAAGTATGGGTTCGATAAGCAGGCTGTGAAGTGCTTTAACTGTGGAGAACGTGGCCATTTCAAACGTGAATGTACGAGGCCATCTCAACATGGGAACCAAAATCCTTTCAGAGGTCAAGGGAACAGGGCAAATCAAAACCAAGCAAGGAACAATGAGCGCACATTGGTACCGGTTAACAACCAAGCAGGACCATCAAATGCCAACCAGGCACTTGTGGTTCAAGTTGATGAAGGTTGTGATTGGTCAATCCAACTGAGTGGTGATGCTCCAGATGGAACAGCATGCTTTGCCAAAGTTGTGGAGGATCTAGTTCACACCAGTGGTGGAGAATCTTCCGTCAATGATGGTGAATCTTCTGAGGATGAAGACTCCTCCGGTTATAGCAGGAGTTCCGATGAAGAATCCTCAGGTTCAGGCGATGAGAATGTGGGTGAGACATCTAGTGCGTCGGTTGATGCAAATATTGATGAGCTTTTGGAGGAAGCTGCAGCAGAAACTCAAAGAAGATCTATCTTGGTGGATCAAGCTGCATATTCTTTGTCTTCTCTCCATTCAGCCTTTATGGCTAATGTCGACAGTTCATCAAGTCAGGTATGTGTCGATGAACCCACTGCTATGAATTGTGTTGACTGTGATAGTTTGCGTGTTAAATGTGATGATTTAGAAGCAAACATGTCTGAGTTGCAAGGCAAACATGATGCTTTACAAGCTAGTTTGTTTGACTTGCAAGACAAACATGTTTCTCTGAAGGATGAGTGGTGTAACTTGCAAAGCAAGCACGAAGCTTTGCAAGAGAAATATGATGTGACATTCATCCACAATCAGAAATTAACTGTGGATCTTTCCAAATGCACTGAAGCCAACATGTTTTACGAAAACCATGAAAAGGAATTTAAGTCAGTAATTGAAACGTTAAAGAAAGATAAAACCGAACTGACAAAAATGGTTTCAAGAAAACAAACTGACATTAATTTGTATATATCTCGTCTTGAGATTATGCAAAAAGAGATGGCTTGTGTGAAAACCGAAAGTGATGCGATTCAACTTAAGCTAGACAGTTATTTGAGCTCTAGCTATGTGTTGGATCACATCATTGACGTTCAGAAGGAGAAAAGGGATGTCACATGCATAGGCTATAAAAAATGTCCACCACCAGTTAGACACAATTATGATGCCATGCCTGATGAGGAGGATAGAGTGTTCTTTGAACCATCTGTTCCTCTTGATGTGAAGGAGTCTGCCACAGGACTTGGATATAAGAAAGAAGTATCACCAGATTCAGATACTCCAGCAGATACATGTGTGTCTTCTGCTGAACTGAATCAGGATCCTCCTGTCATTATTGAGGATGCTAATTCTTCTGATGATGAATCTGATGATACTATCACAGCAAAGTCTGATGCGGTAGTCAAAGATGAGGACATACCTCTCGAGAATTACATTCTATGTGATCCTCCTGCAAAACCCGCTAAGACTGTTGCGATTGAGTCCTCTTCTGAGAAGGAGTCGGAGAGTGAGAATTTGCTGTACACGTTGGTTGGGGATGATAACTGCACTTAACTCCATTCCCATAGCTTGTCTTCTACAAAAGTCTGTTGTTCTAAGATCCATGCTTCACAATCTTGCCATCATATTTGTAATTAACATCAAAATAAAACTGACATCTTAATGAGCTAGCAAAAGAAGTGTTTCCATGTAAGAACCAGCATAGCATGAATATCCATTGCAAGAAATCAGAGTACAATTGATATGTTCCGAGTGGAGTTCATGAACAAAGACATCATGTGCATCTTGATCAGTATTTTTAAATATAGGTTCATCATTGTCTCTAAATCCAAGTTGTTGGTGCACTTGTGTCTGTACTTTGTCTGTATTCGGTCTCTATGTAAAACGATGTCCTTGTTAGTCATGTAAGTTTGACCAAGTCAACTGTCCTCCTAGTTTGACTTGGCCAAACAGTTAGAAATTGGTTGTATTGTCTGTGTCGAAGGATAGCTCATCGAAGGATAATGTTGATCCTTCGATGAACTCGAAAGATGAACCTTCGATGGATGATTGATGGACCTCGAAAGATCATCCTTCGAGGTCCCTGTGAATCCTTCGATAGAAGTCTGATCGAAAGATGACCTTTCGATCAGTAACCCTGATCCTTCGACCAGACCTGCTGTGCTGGGTATATATATACCCATGCAGTGTGTTAGACAGAGAGAGAAGCACACAGACAGACACGAGAGATAGAGAGCTTTCTGTCAAGAACACACACACACTTAGAGAGTTTGCAAAACTGATTTGTAAACATAGTGCTTGTAACCGGAACCTTTCATTCGCATTAATACAAGTGGTGTTAATCGGTGAACTTTGTGTGTTGTGTTTGTGCTTGTTTCAACTCGGTTTGCTCACTAGCTTGGATTCCGCACTTGCTAGTGGGTTAGTATAACAAGGTTAAGGTTGAACCTCATCCTCCGAGAGGGACCTACACAAGTACCACTTCTATTGATTAGGGTCGGCTCAACCATTTTGTTGGGCCAAAACATGTTACAAATTCAGGGCCCTTACTCTGGATTAAAAAAAAAACCACACAAACCTGCTGTAGAATATAATGTTACACTTTCTCTGGATTAATTAACTAGCAAATTAATTTCACATAAGGCCTTTTAGCTTACTATATCACAAGCCTGTTGTAGACTTCCAGCCCAATGTTACACTTATAACTTTTTTTTTAATTGAGGTCCTATAGATTTTGGGGCCTGAAGCCCTAGCCTAATTTGGGTTGGGCTTGGGCCGGCCCTGCTATTGATGCATCTGGTGAGTTTATGTTGAATACCTTTGTAAAGAAGTGTAGGTCCGTTTGCGGATCGCCGGACAACTACGAGATCTTGTTTATAATACCGTAACGAGTGCGGAATCCACGTTACGATACAAACCGAGCGAGAGACAAACACAACACAAAGAATATACCGTTTAACAATTGTATATTGATACCGATCGAGTTTTGTTACAGAAAGATAATACAAGAAATACAAATAAACTCTCGGTTCTCTCTCACTTGTCTCTACCTTCACTCCTGTGATATGCTCTGTTTATATAGGCTCAGCAACACAGTAATCGACGAAACGGAATGATCTCGACGAAACGCTTGGGCAAGCGACGAAACGTAAATGCAGTCGACGAAACAAGATCATGGTCGACGAAACAGGTTTGTTTCGTCGACTCTAGCGTTTTTTCGTTGATATGGGCTTTGGCCCAAAACTGTTGAAGCCCATGTTGTGTTCTGATTGGCCCAAGTGAAGTTGTTCCATGCATTCTTTACGTGAAATTCATGGCATCCATTTCTAAATGCATTTGGTCAAAGTATATGACATCATCATGACATCATCATGATGATGTCATGATGATGTGGCGTCGGGAACCAGCTCGCGGCGCTCCGGGCTTCGCGTGTCGAACTCTGGGGCGCACGACGGAGGAATGTCGTGACGTCGGGCTTGAGCCGAACCTAACCAAGTCCAAACCAAGTTGAACCGAAACGAGTCGCGTCCACAAAATATGTATCAACAAACTCCCCCTTGGACGCTACTCGTGAGGTTTCATCTTCTATGTCTTCCATGTCGGAGGATCTTCAAAGTCTTCACATGTCGTAAGTAGAAAGTGTATCAACAAACTCCCCTTTTCATGTAGGAAGTGTGTTAACAAACTCCCCCTTATCATAAGCTCTCCCTTGAGTTATGCTCGTGAATCTTTTGATCTTCAATACTTGAGATCCTTGTGGTGTTGATGATTGATCAGCGGCAACTCGATCATCTTTATCTTTTGAGTGCCTTCACGTCGTGTCTTCATTCCGAAGCTTGTCATCGAACATGTTCTCCTTGCCTTTAGCATCTGCACATGCAAGAAAGCTAAACGCGTAATGAGAACCACTGCTTGGAATATAGTTAACATAACAAACGACACACGTATGACCATGTTCCAATCAACTACCGTCCGACAGTTTGAAAGTTTAATAAATTTATCAATTTCAGTTTTTAACTTTCAAAACTTGCAAATTATGACCATTTATGAAGATTCAGTCGATTTGATTTTCAATCAGGTTTCAGGTAACAAAGACTCGAGTTCCAACATCGGGCAATCGAAAATAAGATAGAACTAAAATCTTTTTGGCTTTTATAAAGTTTATATTAAAACACACCTAAAATCTTTTTGGAATTTTAGAATATGTGAAATGTAAAGACAAAAAGCAGTAAATAAATATTTACAAACATTAATTTTGTGAGTTTTGAGGGTTAGTGAATCATATCAGTGTACGGTCATGCCAAAACGCTCTTGTGGTTCTTTTAGTTAACATTAAGATAATCATCTTATAACGATTATCGGTATTGTTGTCCACTTAAACTCAACTTATCAGATGTACTCATGGCGAAGGGATACGTTAAGGTATGATTTATACTTACCGACCGGTGTTCATCCACACACGACACATTCCCGTATCAAGGTATGCACGAGGGTTCATCTTACCGGTGAGTATACCGATTATCATCTGTTTGACCGTATATGATGTGAGATTCTCACTTATTTTGATTGAAAACAAGCCCTATGTGATAGAATCACTTATTGATGAGGAACTTGATTTTCAATGCATGAGGGCACAGGAGCAAGTCCGTGAACATGTCAGTACTTTCGTACAGCAGAGAGACGAACTTGACTCCCGGATAAATGTGATATTTTATCACTTATTTTGATGGACATGTGATTGTTGATCACTTATCGAGGTCGTATGCAATATGTACACGTATGTATAGTATCATGGAAGATCTAGACTTGCGTCCCCGTTATTTTTCGGTATAAGATACAACCACGATACCCAGATGATAAGCAGCATAAAGACCGAATAACTCAGAACCTCGACAATCTATCAAACGAAATTTCGGTACTAAGACCATATGCCAATGAGTGGTTCCCACCTGGTCTTCAGTCGATTTAAGATTTATGTCACCTTGCACACTTTAAAATGATTGTGAGCCTACCGATACATCTTATATAGAGTTGCTTATCGTTTCTCAGTTTAGGTTTAAAGAGGTTTGGACAGACCACTGATGTACTATCATATTCTCTTTTGCTCGCCAGGAAACTCATTTTTGTTTTTCTATTGTTTTTGTGTTTTTGAAATTTTTCGATGTTTTTGGATTTTCAAATTTTGGATTTACTCCCCCTAAAATCAACAAACTAAGATAAATTTAAAACACAAAGGTATTTACAAAAATGATTTTCCGATGTTGATTTTACTCTTGCTTGACCTTAATGCCGTTTACCAATAATAAAAAGTCAAATCTTAATTTGTCAAATGCTTTGGTAAAAAGGTCGGCATGTTGGTCATCGGTGTGGACCTTAACAACATCGATTAGCCTTTTATCAAAGCAATCACGTATGAAGTGATATTCGAGATCAACGTGTCAGGCCAAAGAGTGCTGTACGAGATGACATAATTCATAAAGCAGCTTAAATATCGACAAGTATAGGAGAGATTAGAAATTCAAAACCGTATCCTGCAACTGCTTCGTGCATTGCCAGAAATCTGAGCGCTCTCCCAACTGGATATCCATCCGGTGTGGATTTCAAGGTCGATTTTTGTAGCTACTTCACTTAATCCGAGAAAACTCTTCACAGCAACAAGATCATAAACCTTCGGGTCCGGCTGGTCTTCCACATTGCGCCAGCGAAGGCCTTTGTCTTTCTCTTTCAGAAGTAGTGTGCGGTTGTTCAATCCACGCCAAGGCATCCGCACACCAGGTTGGGGTGTTCAACAAACACATTTTCTTCAATCACATCGCGAAGAAATGTACACTGCACGTTCATTTTGTTGATTGTGAACTTCAGACGTGCTGCAGGTGTGTACATTTCATTGGAATCTTTCATGAGGACCCGATCAAAAACCATAACAACCAAATTTTGGCACATTTTTCATCTGGTCGAATTTTTCAACTTCATTCCTTTTTCACCAGACATTCCTTCATCAGAATTTTTGGTCTTCTTTTCCCTTTCCTTTCTCTCCATCAATGGCAACGATATTCTCCTAGATGTAGCAATATTTTGGAGCCTTATGTCGCCGATCTTGTGCATGGACGCTCCACTATCAACAATCCTAAGACTATCAATAGTTCCTCCCGGAACATCCTGCACACTCATTCAGAGATTAGTTGGAGAGGGGGACCCAAGCCTTCACAGACTTGGGTCGTCCGTCATCATCGAGAATTGTCACATCCATTTCCCGATGATTCGGAATAATTGTAGCTCCCCCTGAAACAATTACCGATTTTGGTTTCCAAATCTGTTTTTGTTTTTCATGTTTAACTTCTAACTTAACAGACTGTGTTTGGATAACCTCTGGTTTCAAAGCCTTTTCAGCTTCTTTTCTTTGTTTCTTTTTCTGTTTCTTTTCTCGTTGTTTAACAAGACGAGGGTCCTGTTTTGGTGAAACAAATCTTTTATGGTAATTGTTACCATGGGGGGCATCAACCTTTGCCTTTCCTTTCGTGAGATATGGACAGTTTCTAACAATGTGCCCATACTCACCACATTCAAAGCATGATCTCCGCTCAACAAACCTCGGAGTATCATAATTGTAAGAGCTTGATGATGAACTTCGTGATCTTGAGGTACTTGGTCCTACATCACAAACGTTTGTGTGTTGTGTATAGATGTTTTGACTGTTTCTTTTCAAAATTTTACTTTGTTTAATAAAATCCGTGTTGGATTTGTTTTCGAAAGTTTCAATTTTATCAGTCCCTCTGGATGTCACGAAGTTTATCTTCCGAACCTTTTTCTTGTTTTGGCTCTGTTTGCCTTTTCCATTTCCTTGGGCAACATGATTTTGCTTTCGTTGATTGTCTTGTTTTTGCAATTTTTGATTCCCATATTTCTTTCTAACTTCGGATTTTGGGATAGGAGCACACTGAGCTACTACAACTCCTGGTCTCGACTTTCCCAAAAACTTACTGGTAGAATCTTCTAAACTTTATCAATCAAAGATTGATTGACATTGTTGATTGGAAAATCATTGTCTGAGTATATTTTATCAGATCCAATCAACGTGTAAAGCAGTCACAAACAGTTTTGCAGGTGGATCACAAAGAATGTAATTTTCGAGAGGTATGTCTTCTTCTTTGAGGGCTGAGTTAGTATCATCGGATTCGTCATCTGAAGAATCAACATCCTCTACAATGACTGGAGGATCCTGACTCTGTTCAGCAGAAGACACACTTGTATCTGCTGATACATCCGAATCTGATGGTACTTCCGGTTTGTATCCAAGTCCGGTCGCAAATTCCTTAATGTCTAAAGGAACAGATGGCTCAAAGTGAGTTCTATTCTCCTCATTAGGCAGTGCATCGTAATTGTGTCTAACAGGTGGTGGACATTTCCTTTATCCAATGCATGTGACATCCTTTTTCTCTTTCTGAACATCAATGATGTGATCCAACACATAGCTAGAGCTTAAATAGCTATCTAACTTGAGTCGGATCGCCTCACTTTCAGTTTTAACACAGGCCATATCTTTTTGCATTAACTCGAGCCTACTGATGTAAAGGTTTATTTCAGTTTGTTTTCTTGAAACCATTTTCGTTAGCTCAGTCTTATCCTTTTTTAATGTTTCGATTACCGATTTAAACTCCTTTTCATGGTTTTCATAAGCCACTTGTAGGTCCGGCTAGGGAATGATCTAGTCGCCTAATCCTTGTATACAAACCACCCCGGTTGTGCGGAATCCAACCGAGATAGCAAACCGAGATAGAACATGCAAATAAACGACACACAAGATTCACCAATTAACACCTCTGTATTAATACGTATGAAAGTCAGTTACAAAGCAATGTTTACAAATGTATTTTGTAAACTCTCTCAAAGTTCTCTTGTGTGTGTGTTCTCTATGCTATGTGTTCTCTCTGTTCTCAGTGTCTTTCTTTTTGCTCTCTAAAGTTTATAGTCTAACTTCAGTCTATATATATAGCAACAGACACCACGAAACGAAATCGGCGAATCAGAAACACGGCGAAACACAACTACATCGACGAAAAGGAAACAAAGTCGACGAAACATGTCTGTTTCGTCGACATCCCTATGTTTCATCGTCTATGGGCTTAAGCCCAACAGTTGTGGCCCATTTTTGTGTTTCGCCAACTTGTTATAAGCCCAAGTCTTGTTTCGCCGTCTTGTCTCATCCCAAGGACTAAGGTCCAGTCCTTTGTTCTCTTGGCTCGCTTGAAGGCTTGAAGCACACGACGGAGGAATGTCGTTGCTAAGCCGAGTCGCGTCATGTAGAGTCGCGCCCACATATCATGTATCAACAAACTCCCCCTTGGACGCTACTCGCAAGATTCACCTTTCATGGTTTTCATAAAACATGTTGGCTTCTGTGCACTTAGAAAGATCAACGGTCAACTTTTGGTTATGGATGAATGTCACATCATACTTGTTTTGCAAAGCCTCATGTTTGCTTTGCAAGTCACACCACTTAGCATCTAAATCAACATGTCTGTTTTGCAAGTAAAACAAATTAGCTTTTAAAGCATCATGTTTGCCTTGCAACTCAGACATATTTGCATCCAAATCAGCACATTTAACGCTTAATCTAGCACAATTATCACAATTAACAGCAGTGGGTTCATCGACACATACCTGACTGGAATCACTCTTAGATGTTGGCCTTTCTGCATCAGAATTAATAACCTCCCTTGATGATTCACATTCAGATCCATCCTCGCTTGAACTTGAAGTTGTATCATCCTCAACTGAAGTTGAAACATCTTCATCTGAACTACTGTCATGTTCAGAACTGCCATTATTTCCCGAGGATTCACCATTGCTGGCATCTTTGACAATTTCAGCATACAACGCCGTTTTTGTCTGACTACAGTTCCTTGGATCAAGAGATGATGGTGCTACAGTAGAATGATGGCGTTGTGAAGCAACTGGTGGTAATGGATTTCCATACAAGTCTGTTGTTCTTTCTGGTTTGGGAACTGATTGTATTGGATTTCCGTATATGTCTGTTCTCATTTTCGGTTCACTTTGCTTTTGATTGGTAACCGATGCCCATTGTTCTGCCGTAATTCGAGATCATGTGGGAGATTCGGCCCATGATGGCGACAAACCCGTACTTCTATACTTTCCTTCATCCGGAGACGGATTACCCCACCAACTCGGATTCATGTTATATATGCAAAGGAGAATTTCACTTTAAATCACACAAAACAGACACTTAAAACAATTTTGCAACCCTTCTGATAAAACTTGACAACACCCACGACGAAACGGTTTCCACTAAACGAATTTTGTTTCGTCGATGAAACAGGATCCCCTTTTGGGCTTGTGAGAGACGAAACGGCCCAAATATTTATCCACGAAACAAGCCAAACCCAATGTTCGACGAAACCGGCCCACTTTTGAGAAGCCCAATTCTTTAATTCTTTAGTAACGAAACAAAACTTGTGATTCGTCTCCGACGAAAGTGATTTGTCAACGAAACCGGCCCAATGAATTACGTAACAGACTAAGGCCCAAAATGCGACGAAACAGATTTAGACCTATTTTTGGACTCTCTTACGACGAAACAGGCCCAAAGGAGAAGCCCACTGATCGACAAATCAATTTGGCGATGAAACAGGTTGCCTTTTGATGATGATCGACGAAACAAATAACAGCGACGAAACAAATAACAGCGACGAAATGGATGTTGCTTAAGATAAACGATGAAATGCCTTTGTTTCGTCGATTGAAGTGTTTCGTCGAGGTACAAGATGTCAACGAAGCTGAATGGATAAGATTGATGTGCCTTCTAGAAAGAGTTGGTGAGTTGGTAAAGTCTGACACAAGAGATAAACTTTTCAACTTAACATCATTTTTGAGCTTACCAACCGGTATGGTGTGCAAATTATTTTAATCAAATTCCAATTCACCAACAACTTAACATGTACTTTGACTAAGATCAAAGATTTGACAATCAAGAACACTTTAAAGGTTACTAAAGAACACCGTGAACTTGATGAAGTTTCCGGTGAACCGAAAAATTTCCGAACACGAATTTTTGCTAAGAACCACGACACAACTTGTACCTATAAAGATCTCCAACCTTTTTAACAAGTTTTAAACCAAACAACATCAAACAAACACAGATTTTCGAGTTTAAAATAAGAACTTGAATAACACAACTGGGTTTTTGACTTTTAACCATAAAAGAGACTCAAAACCCACTCGAAAATGCCACCGGAACCTCGGTTTTCAACAAGAAATCGAGCCTTACGCTCTGATACCAATTGTAGGTTCGTTTGCGGATCACTGGACAACTACGAGATCTTGTTTATAATACCGTAACGAGTGCGGAATCCACGTTACGATACAAACCGAGCGAGAGACAAACACAACACAAAGAATATACCGTTTAACAATTGTATATTGATACCGATCGAGTTTTGTTACATAAAGATAATACAAGAAATACAAATAAACTCTCGGTTCTCTCTCACTTGTCTCTACCTTCACTCCTGTGATGTGCTCTGTTTATATAGGCTCAGCAACACAGCAATCGACGAAACGGAATGATCTCGACGAAACGCATGGGCAAGCGACGAAACGTAAATGTAGTCGACGAAACAAGATCATGGTCGACGAAACAAGTTTGTTTCGTCGACTCTAGTTCTGTTTCGTTGATATGGGCTTTGGCCCAAAACTGTTGAAGCCCATGCTGTGTTCTGATTGGCCCAAGTGAAGTTGTTCCATGCATTCTTTACGTGAAATTCATGGCATCCATTTCTAAATGCATTTGGTCAAAGTATATGACATCATCATGATGATGTCATGATGATGTGGCGTCGGGAACCGGCTCGCGGCGCTCCGGGCTTCGCGTGTCGAACTCTGGGGCGCACGACGGAGGAATGTCGTGACGTCGGGCTTGAGCCGAACCTAACCAAGTCGAAACCAAGTTGAACCGAAACGAGTCGCGTCCACAAAATATGTATCAACAAGAAGTTTGGACCACCATGCTCCATCATCCACATACAATAAACTTGTTTCTCAGTTCAACTATTTCAACAAAAGTGAGGGACTCTTTTAGTTTAGAAATAACCAAATTATGGTTTTTAGCACAGGCTAAACTATCAGGAAGTGATACTTCCATAAATTCTTCACTTGTCATATCAAATGACACAATTAGATTATACCCGCCAAATGAGTTGTCATCATGCTAACACTAACAAGAAAAACAGCATGCCAATAAATAATACCATCTATAACTACCTGATTCCGCTTCAAACTAATTGAGTTACGCGGTTGATTGATGGTAAGTATACTTCTCCAGGCCTGTGAGCTCAATGTATAAATCTTAACTTGCCAAGGACTGTAAATTATAGTGTCCAAGTTCGGCATACTATAAGTAGAGTTAATCTTGACAAGCTTAGGATCACTAGTGTGAGGACAAACCCCAAAACCAATAACCATAACAGAGTCCCCATGTAACTCATAAGGCACATCAATAGCAACCGATTTTCCAATTGAAGGGTTCCAAAAACAGCTGTGTTGATGATTCTTCCAGATTCATGTGGATCTCCATGAGTAGTGTACAAACAGAACCTGTTGGATATTTATGTCCGGTTCGATAAGTCAACGCTGCCGACCGGGTTTTGACCCATAAGAGTTGCACCGTGATCAACGAACTAAAATCCACTTAACTAATTTAACTGGTTATTACGAACGATACGCGGGTATTGAACTGAGAGACGAGTTCGTAAATCGGGTGGGACAAGAATTCTCGTGCATCGCCATTTAGTGCGCACCTAGATTTCGGCCAATGGGATTTGATCGGAGGGTCGCGCTCCGGTCAAAGATAATATTTATATGCCCAAATTACCCTTAACAATGTGTTAGTGGTAGTAAGGGGTCGATCCACGAAGAGTATGTGGTTTGTGTATGGATTCGAATGAATTATAAACGATTGTCACAATTTATGAAGCTTGCTAAAGTATTTCTGGGTTTTCGTTTAATTGAGAGAAATGATTTTTAACTAAATGGATTTATGAGAATGATTGACAAATGCTACTTAACGATTGCAATAAAAACGGTTGTTAGAACAATAATAATAAAAAGGAATCACACCCGGTTTCGGTAATTACTAACCTAGGATTCTACAAGTTAAAGTTTCAACTCAAATGCATTTGATTCACGGATTTAGTGTACCGTGACTTAGGTGCTACTAACTATCAACGCCCCGAAGAACGGACAAAAAGACACTTTGTAATCAACACAAGTAAATCCTAACAATGACAATGTACAATTACATATCACCGTTTCGCGAAGTCATAACTTTTAACATCGCTCGACAATTCACGAATTCGTAACAAATGTAATACTATTGTCAAGAGTTTCAAAAACCAAATACAAATTGTCACTAAGTTAAAACAAGAACAATTCAAAACCCTAGAATTAACAACTACCTACACCGCGGTGAAACCGAGATGATTAGCCGCTCATGGTTGAAGAAGCTTGATCACCGGATGTTTGGAACGCGGAAGAATTCATCTTTGAAGCTTGCTTGGATGGAGAATTGATGGATGATTGGGGTTTGTGGGTGAAAATGGTGAGTGTGAATGAAGGATGAAGAACTAGGGTTTAGGATGGTCAATTGGGGATTTGATGGTGATTCGGTTGTGTAGATGATGATGGTTGAATGGTGGGTGGTGGATGATGATTAGGGGCTCCCCAAGATGATATTCAAACTTCAAAAAGATGTAACTCCCAAAAAATGATGTCCCACCAACCATTTTGATTGTTCCAAACCCCCCTAAACGAGAAAAACCCGTCGCCAACATTTAGAAGCCGTCGCCGACGGCTTGAAGCCCCGTCGGCGACGGTGCCTGCTTGTTTGTTTTGATTCGATGGCTTATTTCCCTGTCTACGGATGAAATTGGGCTACGGACATATGTGCAAACCGTCGGCGACGACCCTTATGGGCGTCGGCGACGGTGCCTAGATGTTGAGTTTTCTGTTTCGTCCCTTTCTTGAGTCCGGTTGACCCGTTTCGCATCCCGGTGGTCCCGTTTTCACTCCGGTGACCCGTAAAGCTCCCGAAAAGCTCCTTAAACTCCACTAGACCTGCAAAACATAAATCTAATCAAGAGTAGGCAATTCGAAACTAAAACTTGTGTAAAAACATCAAATTAAACAATTACAAGCACCGGTTTTCAACCACGTATCACATCCCCACACTTGTCTTTTGCTTGCCTTCAAGCAAATCTGTTTTTCACTTTCACGTGGGTCGAACAACGAATATACATCCCTTTCCCGAGACAAAGGTTAAGGTCTAATGTCATGCTAAAGTTCAAACTCTTTACAATATTCAATGTATTTAACGGTAACATGCTTTTAGATACACAAATGGTTACCCAAGATTAACCCGCCCGTAAAACTAACAACTCATGCATATCCCTCACAATGTGCTCTCCACTCGGCTTAAAATTTGCTAACATGTATAATGTATTAGCATTTCAACAATTAATCGCTCAAAACCGATTAGAACACGTACCCGCATAGGCTTGCAACTCAATCATTCTCCACTATCGAACACAAATACTAAGCACAAGTCAAAAGGCCTTTGAGGGGTTGTAACGGGGCTAGGTGAAGGGTAGGAAATAGGATATTTTTAAGGTGGCTAAAATGATGGAAATTCGACTTTTTATTACAAAAGACTATCCTAAGCAAAAGCAAACTATAAACATCCACTATGGGCAATAATCTTTCACCCTTTTATTTGATAACTACTAACGCTTCTTTTTGTGTTTTTCTTCCACAATTTTCCATTCTTTTTCACATCCTTTTTTTTTGAACGAGACATAACAACTATACAAACTTAAGCTCCTATAATCGAATTTTCATCACACGGGTTTAAAAAGAAAAGGTTTAAGGTTTATGGGCTATAGGGTGGTCAAACAAAAGGTTTAGGCTCAAAATGGGCGACTAAGAAATTTGTTCGGGTAAGGATAGAAAAATGGTTTAAAGAGAAAAAGGTTTACCTAATGCCTTAATCATTCTCGTGCTTGTATTTGGTCTGTAGTCTCAAACGTATCAAAAATTGCAAGTTCTACAATACGCGACTAACTGTAGGTCCCTCTCGGAGGATGACGAACCTAAACCTTGTTATGCTAACCCACTAGCGAGTGCGGAATCCAAGCTAGCAAGCAAACCGGGATGAAGCAAGTATAAACACAAACACACAAGGGTTCACCGATTAACACCACTTGTATTAATACGAATGAAAGGTTCCGGTTACAAGCACAATGTTTACAAATCTGTTTTGCAAACTCTCAAGATGTGTGTGTGTGTTTCGGACAGAATGCTCTCAACAATCTCTCGGGTGTGTGTGTGTGCCTGTTCTGTCAACATACACTGCATGGGTATATATATACCCAGCTCAGGTTGCCATGTCCGAAGGATCCGATAGATGATCGAAGGATCATCTATCGATTACAAAGTCTTCGAAGGATCTGCATTAACCTCGAAGGATGATCTATCGAATCATCCATCGAAGGTTCATCTTTCGAGTTCATCGAAGGATCAACATTATCCTTCGATGAACATCCTTCGAGCCAGACAAATGACAACCAAATATCTAACTGTTTGACCAAGTCAAACTAGGAGGACAGTTGACTTGGACAAACTTACATGACTAACAAGGACATCGTTTATAACGTGACCGAATACAGACAAAGTACAGACACAAGTGCACCAACAAACTCCCCCTTGGCTGTAGCTTTGTCTCGATCTTCGATGTTTGCAGATAAGTCTTGACCTTGATCATCTTTGATCTTCATGTCTTCAAGACTCTGATGTCCTTTCAAGTCTTCAATCAATGTCGGAGGATCTTCAAAGTCTTCACGTCTTCAAAGCAGAAAGTGTATCAACAAACTACCCGTATCATGTAGGAAGTGTGTTGACAAACTCCCCCTTAACATAAGCTCCCCCTTGAGTTATGCTCGTGAAATACTTGATCTTTATGAAGTGAGATCCTTGAGGTGTTGATGATGGCCAACGGCAACTCGATCATCTTCATCACTTGAGTGCCTTCATGTCGTGTCTTCATTCCAAAGCTTGTCATCGACCATGTTCTCCTTGCCTTTAGAATCTGCACATGCAAGAAATCTAAACGCGTAATGAGAACAACTGCTTGGAATATAGTCAACATAAACCAATGACACACGGATGACCATGTTACAATCAAACACCGTCCGACAGTTTGAAAGTTTTACAGATTTATCAATTTTAGTTTCCAACTTTCAAAACTTGCAAATTTCGACCGTTTATGAAGATTTAGTCAATTCGGTTTTCGTTCAGGTTTCAGGCAACGAAGACTCAAGTTCCAACATCGTACGATCGAAAATAAAGTAGAAATAAAATCTTTTTGGCTTTTTGAATTTTTCAAATATAAAGACTGAAAGCAGTAAATAAATATATACAGACATTCTTTTTGCGAGTTTCGAGGGTAAGAGAATCATATCAGTGTACGGTCACGCCAAAACACTCTTGTTGTTCAATTAATTAACATTAAGATAAGCATCCTATAACAATTTTCGGTATTGTTGTCCACTTAAGCTCAACTTATCAGATGTAATCATGGCGAGGGGATACGTTAAGGTATAATTTATACTTACCGACCGGTGTTCATCCACATCACGACACATTCCCGTATCAAGGTATGCACGAGAGTTCATCTTACCGGTGAGTATACCGATTATCATCTGTTTGACCGTATATGATGTGAGATTCTCACTTATTTTGATTTGAAAACAATCCCTATGTGATAGAATCACTTATTGATGAGGAACTTGATTTTCATATGCATGAGGGCACAGGAGCAAGTCCGTGAACAGGTCAGTACTTTCGTACAGCAGAGAGACGAACTTGACTCCCGGATAAATGTGATATTTTATCACTTATTTGATATGGACATGTGATTGTTTATCACTTATTGAGGTCGAATGCAGATGAATTATGTACACGTATGTATAGTATCATGGAAGATCTAGACTTGCGTCCCCGTTATTTTTCGGTAAAAGATACAACCATGATACCCAGATGATAAGCAGCATAAAGACCGAATATCTCAGAAACTCGGCAATCTATCAAACGAAATTTCGGTACTAAGACCATATGCCAATGAATGGTTCCCACCTGGTCTTCAGTCGGTTTAAGATTTATATCACCCTGCACACTTTAAAATGATTGTGAGCCTACCGATACATCTTATATAGAGCTGCTTATCGTTTTTCATTTAAGGTTTAAAGAGGCTTGGATAGACCACTGATGTACTATCATTTTCTCTTTTGCTCGCCAGGAAACTCATTTTTGATTTTCTATTGTTTTTGTGTTTTTGAAATTTTTCGATGTTTTTGGATTTTCATATTTTTGGATTTACTCCCCCTAAAATCAATAAACCTAGACAAATTTAAAAACACAAAGGTATTTACAAAAATGATTTTCCGATGTTGGTTTACTCTTGCTTGACCTTAATGCCGTTTACCAATAATAAAAAGTCAAATCTTGATTTGTCAAAAGCTTTGGTAAAAAGGTCGGAACGTTGGTCATCGGTGTGGACCTTAACAACATCGATTAGCCTTTTCTCAGAGCAATCACGTATGAAGTGATATTTGATTTCGATGTGTTTGGTCTTTGAGTGCTGCACAGGATTTCTAGTGATCTGTACTGCAGCAGAATTATCAACGTAAATAGGAGTAGTTAGGAATTCAAAACCGTAGTCCCGCAATTGTTGTTGGATCCAAAGGACTTGGGAGCAACAACTTGAGGCAGCAATGTATTCAGCTTCGCATGTTGATGTTGCGACACACGTCTGCTTCTTGCACTGCCATGTGACTAGGCGATTTCCTAAAAACTGACATCCAGCCGTTGTGGATTTGCCGTCGATTTTGCATCCGCCAAAATCAAAATCACTGAATGCGACCAATTCAAAGTTATTATCCCTAGGGTACCACAGACCGGTGTCTGGGTAAGCCTTCAAATAACGAAAAATCCTTTTTACAGCTGCAAGATGAGAGTCCTTCGGATTGACTTGATATCTGGTAAGCAGGCACGTTGGGTACATTATGTCTGGTCTTGATGCTGTGAGGTACATAAGAGAACCGATCATAGCGCGGTAATATGAAGGGCTAACAGCTTCTCCCTTCAAATCTGGAGTAATTCCGTGATTTATTGCCAATGGGGTACCAATGGGCGTTGCATCAGACATCTGGAACCGGCTCAAGATGTCACCAACATATTTAGTCTGATGGATGAAAATCCCAGACTCAGTTTGTTGCACTTGTAGGCCCAAAAAGAAGTTCATTTCCCCCATAGCACTCATCTCGAATTTATCCTGCATTATGCGCTCGAAATTCCTGCACAAGACATCATTAGTAGAACCAAAAATAATATCGTCAACATATACCTGTACCAGAAGAAGATCTCCATCTTGTTCTTTGATGAAAAGAGTACAGTCGATAAGACCTCTTCGAAAACCGTTTTCCAGCAGATAGTTAGATAAGGTTGCATACCAAGCTCGCGGTGCTTGATGAAGACCATAGAGAGCTTTGTTGAGCAACCAAACCCGATCGGGATGGATAGGATCTTCAAAACCTGGAGGCTGTTCGACGTACACCTCTTCTTCAACCACACCATGTAAAAATGCACTTTTCACGTCCATTTGATAAACCTTGAATCCTTTGAAAGACGCATAGGCAAGAAAGATTCGAATTGCTTCGAGACGTGCCACTGGTGCATACACTTCGTTATAGTCGATGCCTTCAATCTGACGAAAACCCTGAACGACTAAACGTGCTTTATTTCGAATAACCACTCCACGTTCGTCCTTCTTGCATTTGAAAACCCATCGAGTGCCAATTTTCTTGTAGTTCTCAGGTTTTTCAACAAGCTTCCAAACACCAAGCTTTTGAAATTGCAGCAATTCTTCCTGCATGGCTTCAACCCAAGAGCTGTCTTTCATAGCTTCTTTCCACGTTCTTGGCTCTTCCTGTGAAACATAACACGCGAAAGACCAATCATTCTGTTGCCCAGATTCTCTTATAGCTGAATACAAACCAGCATTCCGGTTGTTTCTCAGCTGATTACGCGTCTGCACACCGCGATGGACATCTCCTATTATGTTCTGCTGGGGATGGGTATCATGAATCCTCATTTCAGGATTATCTGGCACACGAGCATTGATACCCAAATTGTTAAAATTAAGATCAACAACCAACTCCACACCAGGGATGTGTGTAGAGGTGGATGCATTCCCTTCAGCAGTATCCACATTCTGCACATGAGGTGTATCAACAGAAGCACCTTGAACAGGAGCAACTGGAGCTGAAGATCCTTCTGCTGCATCATGATATTCATCATCTTCAGAAGATTCATTATAATCAGCAGCATCTTCATAAACCTCATTTTGAACCATATTATTGACAGACGAAGAAACTTGTGGGTCAACAACAATAGGTCTAACCAAAGGCGAGACAGCAGCGTTGTCACTTTCCAACAACATCCTAGCCGCTGCTGATTCTTCGTCAAAGGTTGGCAGATTGAAGGAGTCAAAGAGTCCATCATAATCGAACATCCACGGATCACCCGGAGCCCTAACAGGACTTGTGTACCTTTGAACCCTCACCTCACTCCATAGCTCAATCTTTTTGGTAGCCAGATTCCAGACACGAAAGTTCGGAGTTTGGTATCCAAGGAAGTATCCCTCGATAGCCTTTGCTCCAAATTTTCCATCTGGTTCAATCATGGTACAAGGACCACCAAAAGGTTCTAGGTAAGAAAGATCCGGTTTCCTTTTCTGAAGGAGTTCGAAGCAAGTTTTGCCATGTCTCTTTACTGTAAGAACTCTGTTTAATGTGTAGCACGCAGTCGACACAGCCTCCCCCCAGAATTGAATAGGGAGTTCCGACTCAACTAACATTGTTCTTGCAGTTTCTATTATCGTTCGATTCTTCCTCTCCGCGACACCATTTTGTTGTGGAGTATAACGAGAACTGTACTCATGAAGAATGCCTTTAGAAGTACAAAACTCATCCATAACTTGATTCTTGAATTCGGTTCCATTGTCGCTTCGGATCCTTTTCACTTTCAACGAATAGAGATTCTCCAACATAGTGAGAAGGTCCTTGAGGATGCCAGGAGTTTCACTCTTGTGTGCCATGAAGGATACCCAAGAAAATCTAGAGTAGTCATCAGTAACTACTAGACAATATGCATCACCGAACATTGTCTTGTGTTTCATAGGTCCAAAGAGATCCATATGAAGACGTTCAAGCGGCATGCTGACCGTGTTGATTTTCTTCAAAGGATGGGATTTCTTCGTTTGCTTCCCCTTTTGGCACGAGACACAGATATCTTGTAAATGAAAACTTCTTACAGGCACACCATTCACAAGATTGTTTTTCACCAAATGGTTCATTTTCCTCAAGTGAATGTGCCCCATTCTTCTGTGCCATGATATTGACTCCTTTTCAGTGGCTTTAGAGACAAAGCAAGTGACTTGTGCAGATGTTGTAATCGCCTGGCTCATGTCGAGAATGTAAAGATCATTAACTCTCGGAGCCGATAAGAGAATCCATTCTTGTGGAATTTTGAATCCGGGTTTTAGCACATAACAGCCGGCATCATCAAAATGCACGGTGAACTTTTTATCGCAGATTTGCGACACGCTCAGAAGATTATGATCAATTTGCTTAACATAGTTGATCTTGTCGAAACATACAATACCATTGGAGACACTTCCCTCTCCAGTGATATATCCGCCTTTATCTCCCGCAAATGCGACATAGCCTCCTCTAATATTTCTCACGTCGTACAGAAGCCGTAAGTCGCCAGTCATGTGTCTAGATGCTCCACTATCAACAATCTAATGACTGTTAATAGTTCCTCCTGGAACACCCTGCACATGTCGTTCAAAGATCAGTTGAGGATGGGGACCCAAGCCTTAGTGGTCTTGGGTCGTCCCTGAGCATCACGAAACGTGATATCAATCTCTTGATGGTTTTTAAGAACAACTGCTCCCCCTGAATTGTCACCCGCCTTAGGTAACCAAGGTTGTTTTTGCCTACCAGTTTTTGAAGATTCTGGTTTTGCAGGTTGTGACACACTTGGTTCCCTTTGAACTGTTTTAACTTCAGATTTCAAAGCTTTTTCAACAGTTTTCATGTTCTTACGTCGTTGTTTAGTTTCTTGTTCTATTACAGTTCGTTTATCATGTTTAGGTGAAACTGACCGACGTTGAGGATGAATTGTTTCAGGTGGAGCTTTCTCAACAAATTTGTTCTTTGGAGCATTTGGGCAGTATTTGATGATGTGCCCAATTTCTCCACATTTAAAACATGTTCTCCTTTCAACAAACTTAGGAGAACTTGATTGACCACAAGATGTCGAAGTCGTGGATCCTGAGGTACTAGCCTTTTCATCACACCCATTGTACGTTGAGTGTAATTGTTATCACTGTTACGTTTTAAGATTGTGACTTGTTTTACAAAATCTGTGTTAGATTTGTTCTCAAAAGTTTCAATCTTATCAGTACCCTTGGATGACACAAACTTGACATCTTTTGCTTTCTTTTGAAACCGAGCTCTTTTTGTTTCAGATTTCATTTGAGAGACATTAGGCTTTTGAGCTCGTTTGACTGGTTGTTTACCATTAGAAGCACTAGGTTGTTGAGTGGTTGGAGATTTTTGATTACCGAACTGTCTTCTAATCTCAGCCTTAGGAATTGGATCACATTGTGTTACAACAATTCCCGGAAGTGTTTTTCCCAAAAATTTGTTTGTGTTGTCTTCAAATACTTTATCAATCAAAGATTGATTTACATTTTTAATTGGAAAAACGTGATCTGAGTAGATTTGATTATCTCCAACCAATGTATACAACACATTACTGCTTTTAACAGTAGACACCGACTTCTTTTCAACTTTAACAGGATCTATCACTTGTTTCTCGACTGATGAAACAGTGAGAGTATCAGGATCACACAGGATGCGATTCTCAAGAGGAATAACTACTCCTTTCATCTTGTTAAGTGATTTATCCTGTTCACTTACATCCACTTCTAATTCATCATCCGATGTCTCATAGTCCTCGATGATTGGAGCACTTTGCTTCATGGATGATGAAGTTTCTTGTTGCTTAGAGGATGTGTTTGAAGAATTGTCCGGTTTGAACCCTAGGCCAGTAGCAAATTCCTCAACATCAAGAGGCACACTGGGTTCATACCGAGGCATTTCCTCCTCATCAGGCATCTTGGTATAATTGTTCATCAAAGGGGGCGGACATTTCTTATACCCTATGCCTTTCTGATTTCCCTTCAGTTGTTGAACATCGATGATGTGATCAAGCACAAATCGGGAGTTAGAATAACTTTCCAATTTCTGTTTGATCGCATCATGCTCACATTTGGCAATGGCTAATTGCTTCTTAGTTTCTTCCACAATGTTAATATATTCATTTATACTTACTTGCTTGTGGTAAACTACTTTGTTCACTTTGGACACATTTTTCTTTAAAGTTTCAATTACTGATTTAAAATCTTTTTCGTTCCGAGTTAAAGCCATGTTTGCCTCTTTGCATTTCGATAGTTCAATAACCAAATTTTGATTATGACTATGAAGCTTTTCTGATTCAAGCTTCATGTCAGCACATGATTTGCAAACACTAGGAGCAGGAGGTTCAGAATTTACCTGACTCGAATAGGCTGAGACGTTTGCCATAAGGGCAGTTTGAAAAGAAAAAGCTCCATCTTCAGAAAAGAACTTCTCCATTTCCTTTGATGCAGTAGCAGCCTTCCTAATCAGAATTGATTTCTTACATTTCAGCTCATCAGCTTCACTCAATAACTCCTCAATACCAGAACCAGCTTCCTCCTTCACATCAGACTCAGACTCTGATTGATTATCCCCAGAAACAGAGCCTTCTTCATCAGAACTTCCAGAATAACCAGAACTGTCATCACTTTCAGATGACCTTTGATTGATGATCTTTGCATAACAAGCTGTTCCACTTCCTTGATCACCTTCACCAAACTGCACAGACCAGTCACATCCCTCATCAGCTTGAACTGTCAAAGCCCGATTGGTATTTGATGGTCCAGGCTGGTTCTGATTGTTGTTGACTGCCACAATCCTCCTGTCTTGGTTTCTAAATGGGTTATGATTGCCTTGTTTTCTTGGCCGAGTGCACTCACGTTTGAAGTGCCCTTTCTCGCCACAATTAAAGCATGTGACTGCATTAATATCAAACCCATACTTCGTGTCTTTCTTTCCTTCCAACGAAGTTCTACCAGTACGAGCCATGAAGTCTTTGGCCCTTCTAACTGCACTAGCAAACGCCCACTTAATATCCATCAACTCCATTTCATCCTTGTCAATCTGTTGATAATCTTCATGTGTCATGTTGATGTTTCCAATCTGACCCGCAACTAACCCGCAGTAGGCACTGACCATAGTATTGATAAGTTCTACATGCTCCTTTGCTACTTCAATACTAACTTGGGAAAGATTTGAAGTGTCAACACGAACAGTGTTAGGGTTTGGAGGTTGAGAATTGTTTGTGAAATGAGCTTGTTGTTGTGGTGGTTGAACTGGTGGCTGCGATGGAACTGGAATATAAGATCTCGGATCAAAACCCGGAGCAGGATTGGATTGAGGAAAAGGAAGAGAACTGGTGTTGGACACGAATGCAGTTTGCAGTTTAGGTTGCTGAGCTGCAGCGGATCTTGCTAAGGTGTCGAAGCCCGGAAGATACATTTCTGTATTCTGAGGAACGGGAGCTCGCTTTGCTTTCCTGATTTCTTCTTCATTTTTATGTTCCAGATTCTGAATGAACTCATAGATGTTAACCGTGTCTAGAGTTCCAGTGTGCTTCAACAACTCAATGAAAGAACTCCACTTTGGAGGTAAGGCGTCAGCAAACTTGTTCACCATGTCTTGTTGAGTAGCTATAACCCCGTAAGCACACATTTCACTGATCAGATGATAGAAACGTGTTGTCATATCATTTAGAGTTTCGTTTTCCAAAAACTGAAACGAGTCAAACTCTTTCTTCAACAAATCATGACGAGACTTTCGAGTAGCTGCATTGCCTTCTCCTCTAGCAACTAAGGCATCCCACAATGTTTTCGTGTTCTTGCAGTAGGAGAACTGATGATAAATATCTTTATTGAGTGCTTGTGTAAGAGTAGCAAATGCCTTTTTCTCCAATTCATAAGCCTTCTTGTCATTTTCGAGCATGTTGGCATAACCTTCTGAAGTGGACGCTGCAACTTCAAGAGTTGCATTGAATGGATTGATGAAACACATCCAAAGATCGGTGCTTTGCCCTTGAACATACGTGTGAAAGCGGTTTTTCCATGATGGAAAGTCGTTCATATGGTTCAACTTTGGTGGACGATTGTTGCTGCCCGTTTCGCTTTCACTAATCAGAAGATTTTGAATACTTTGACTTTGATTGGATACCAAGGCCCATTGACTTGGACTGATTGATGGCGATGGAAACATACTTTTCGCCCAAGCAGCAGCAGAAGTTAGTTCTTGACTAGATTGTGAGTCCAAACTCCAATCCCAAGGACTTGTACAACTCATTTTGATGAGATACTAATTGGAAACCTTCACAAACACAAACTGTTAAATTCAAACAGACAAGAATTGAAAGATATAGACTTGTTCGAAAGATCAAGACTTGTTCGAAGGATCAACAGTGTTCGAAAGATCACTGTTGAGTTTCGAACAAAGACTTCGAAAGATTCACAATGAAAGATCCTTATCTTTCGAATAGTTATCTCGACAGATTCACACTTGAAAGATCCTTATCTTTCGAATAATTATTTCGAAAGATTCACAATTTGAAAGATCCTTATCTTTCGAATAGCTATCTTTCGAAAAGATTCCCTGGTTCGAAGGATAGATCTCTGACTTCAAAGGATGGGTCGAAAGATGATTATCTATCGAGCCTTCCTTGATCGAAAGATGGTCTTTCGATGTCGAAGGATATCCTTCGAATCCTTCTGACACAACTGAAAAAGGTGACAGGTTGGTGAGAAAGGTGATTGGTTGATGTACCAACTTTCGGCAGAAAGGATGTTCTGCCAACAACTTTTCACCAACTTTGACTTTCAAACAAAATATGCCCAAAAATGGCAAACCTTATCCAGAAAGTCCGGTCACCGGAACACACCGGAAATTGGCCAGAAAATACAAAGTTTCTTGAAAACAAATTTTTAAGTTACCCAACCCGACCTTGAACACTCCCGGATAGTTTAGAACACGTTTTAAAGTTTAAAAATGCAAGAAAACCACCAAAACGGGTGCTAAACCAAGTGTCCAAACACACCAAGAACTTGAACAAACCCGGTTTTAAACAAGGTAAAGAGCCACGGCTCTGATACCACTTGTAGGTCCCTCTCGGAGGATGACGAACCTAAACCTTGTTATGCTAACCCACTAGCGAGTGCGGAATCCAAGCTAGCAAGCAAACCGGGATGAAGCAAGTATAAACACAAACACACAAGGGTTCACCGATTAACACCACTTGTATTAATACGAATGAAAGGTTCCGGTTACAAGCACAATGTTTACAAATCTGTTTTGCAAACTCTCAAGATGTGTGTGTGTGTTTCGGACAGAATGCTCTCAACAATCTCTCGGGTGTGTGTGTGTGCCTGTTCTGTCAACATACACTGCATGGGTATATATATACCCAGCTCAGGTTGCCATGTCCGAAGGATCCGATAGATGATCGAAGGATCATCTATCGATTACAAAGTCTTCGAAGGATCTGCATTAACCTCGAAGGATGATCTATCGAATCATCCATCGAAGGTTCATCTTTCGAGTTCATCGAAGGATCAACATTATCCTTCGATGAACATCCTTCGAGCCAGACAAATGACAACCAAATATCTAACTGTTTGACCAAGTCAAACTAGGAGGACAGTTGACTTGGACAAACTTACATGACTAACAAGGACATCGTTTATAACGTGACCGAATACAGACAAAGTACAGACACAAGTGCACCAACACTAACGGCCCACTCAAACAAAGAAACATGTAAATGTGAATCTATGATATATAAGTGGCTCAAACCTCACGTATAAGGGTATGATATGTGATATGCATACATTGCTAGTTCCTTAGGAGAATTATTCTCAAATAACCACCCGCTAAATACCCGATATGCTTATTAATTTGAACTTGACCATGACAAAAGACCAAATGGGTTGTGACATCCCTCGTTGACTTAGTTACTTGTGCTTTTGAGATTGCTTTGAAAACAAGACATTTTGAAAAATTTTTGAAATTTTCCCCCATCCCCACACTTGAGGTAAACATTGTCCTCAATGTGTAGTGTTTAAATGAACGGGTCAAAATCGAAAAATTTTTATTACTCCCCCATCCCCACACTTGAGGTACATATTGTCCTCAATGTGTAGGAACTAGAGTTTTTCCAATGCACAAGGGATGTGACACGACTAACCTTCCCAACTTTTCACCCCGGAAATTAAAATACATATTACAATCCACTTATTCCTAACTAACAATCAAAGCAAAAAGAAACACATGCACCTGATTTTTATCGCTTGATGCTCATATCGTTCGTCTCTTCATAAAAATGGTTGTCTCGCGAACCCATCGTACCTACAAATTCTAATCCTTGTGTAGAAGCATGCTTCTCACAACCATCAAAATTTGTTAGTCACTTAGTTCTACCCTTTTTATGAACATATTACCAAGTCATGCATTATTTTACTTTGATTTTATGTGGAAAATATTTTACAACAACAACAAACCTAACTCACTTTCGTAGGAATCACGACGGCATTTAGCGTATGCACGCAAGCCCTTTAAACCTCCCGATAGCTCGGGAGGACGAGTCGGTCTCGTGAGGGTTATATAGGGAACACACCCACAAAGTTCATTTAACTAGGCAATAATTTAAATAATCAAAATGAGAAAAACGAAAATAAACTAATAATATACAGCAACAACAACAAAAAACGTACCTTGCCTCTACCGCTGATATCTCTCATTAGGGTTCACGGGCGGGTTCGGCTGGTACGGATAACCAGTAAGGGCCTCAAACATATCCCTATAGTTATCCAACGGGCTTGACTCTTGTTGGGGTGGCGGTTGGTATGGCATGGGAACGAAACTCGAGCCGACTGCTTCGGGCCAGTGAGGGATTGAATCGGATGGCCCTCGCGGATGAGGAAGGTTGGGGTAATCAGTCCACCCCGAATGTTCAGCATATGGAAGCCCGGCTTGATAATCTCGTTGATGGCGTTCTTGGTCATGGAGTACCTTGAAATTATTGATTGCCATCTGGTTGGAGAAAGCCATTGCCCCCCATCGGCGTTGGTCCAACTCCGCCTGTGCATTCCGGCGCCTAGCATCCTCTTCCTCCCACGCTTGTCTGTGGGCCCTTTCCTCTTCTTGCAGCTGTATCATGCGTTCCATTTGCGATTGTTGCATCGCATATTGCAGCTGCTGTTCCTCCAACTGTTTTTCCACCCTCTCGCGAAAGGATGATTGAAAACCCCATTGTTGTTGCGAGTACGCCTCTTGCGCCTCTTCCATTCCTTTCTACTAGCATGGTGCTCTCTTGCCTCACCAATACCCGCCGACACGTTGTCGTAGATCGCTTGATCCCCACGATTCCACAACCGATACGACGGTATTTGCCTTCGAGTCACAAAATTTGCAACCTCATCAGAGATTTCCCTATGCTGTTTTCTATACCTACGCCTCGGCCCCCGTGGACCGGAAGGGTCAATCTCCTCCTCAACATCGGGCATCTCCTCATCGCCCTCTTCTTCATCACCTTCCTCCTCATCACCCTCTTTATCATTAAACTTGTAGCTATCCCCTTGCTCGTCCTCGACCGTATGCAAGTGACCAAAAGCTTTCACTGTTATCTTCCAATGCCGCCTCATGGTGGCAAAGTTGAATTGGTCAATGGGCTTACACACCCACAATGAATCTGGAGGCAATGCATTCTGTTGAAGAATCATGGCGCTGATCAACCTTGCATAGGGAATCATCTTCCGCTTAAAAGATTCCCGCGTATCCCAAGTGTTGATCATAACAATCTGGCGCCACGAAATCTTGGGCGTCCCATATAGCAATGCATGCAAAACCCGGCAATCGGGTGCTTTCACTGTTCCCCGATCTCCAAACCTCACCATAATGTTCTCCAAGGAAATGCCTTGAACTATTTTTCCCATCAAGGACAAATGGGCTCTTTGATCGCCTACACCCCCAGAACCCGGTAGTGTGTCCTCCAAAAGAGTCACTGGATCAGCATCATTCCTCTTGTTATCCAAAAACTGATCATACCCATAATACTCGTACGCGTCGACCCCAAGCGAGTCAAACCTCGCTATAGCATTCATATGCTCAAAGGACATCACCATCTGATTTTTCCCGATGTTCCCAATCAACTTCCACCTATGAGCTGGTCTCTCGGAGTTTTCAAAACGAAGGGTGGATAGCCACTCACAAACTGCCCCCAAGTATACCCGATTGGTGATGTCGTCACACCAATCAATCACTCGCTCCCAACCGAGTTTCTCGAACCTTTGCACTATCCCAATCTTCCTAAACTCTTCAACATCCACTGTGCGCTCACAAACCGCCCGGTCCAGTACGGGTTTAGACACACCCGTAACCATTTTCATCCGCCACATCTTGGCTTCCAACCTCTTATTATTGTAACGAGAAAGAGCCTTTGTCTTCTCGTCCTTCCATACCGAAGCTGACCCACTGTTCTTAGCCTCCGTCCACTCCCAATCTTGCCTAATAAGTTGCCCATCTCCCTCTTCCACATTACTAAGTTGTTCCCATCGCCTTTGATAAACCCCAGAGCCCGAACCGGCTCCTGAAGATGACCCTTGACCGGAGGTCTTTGCCTTCTTGCTCCCACGAAACATGGCTACAATCATAAGACAAAGATAACAACAATTAGTATATTCCAACCTTCAACAATCTCAAACTTTGAATATGATATGTAATGTTGAACTTTAATCCAATTTTAGATGTAAAATCGCCTTTTTAAACTTCCAAAGCCGCTCATTTTATCATCTATATTGACTAACACGTTTAATCCTAAGATTTTTCAATAAAAAATCATGGTTCAACAATGTTCAACATCACTATTATGTTCAATCATGCCAAAATCTTAGTGTAATCTCATCACTAAAACTAAGCATGCTCAAACCCCACCCAAATCAAGCAAACACCCTTGAATTTATGCTCAAACATCCTACATTATGATAAACATCCTACTCTTAAACAATAAGTCTAAAATTTCGGAAGAAATCACAACACATATGGAAATCATGCACAAATTGAGTGAAAGTTCATACCTTTAGTGAAGATTGACAAGAATAACCAAAGAAAAGTGTAAAACAAGAACTTGGATGAACACTCTTCAAGATCCCTAACACACACACGTCCAGAAATCTTGCAATCAAGCAAGAATTGATGGAATTGGTTATGGGGGTTTTGTTCTTCTCTGAAAATCGCTCAAGATAGACTCAAGAATCAGGTGATTTGGTTAAAGATTGAGAAAGTTATGGAGAAGAGAAAAATTAGGGTTCTAAGAGAAGTTGGGGAAGATGGAGGATATGAGAGAGAAAGTAACAGGGATACAGATTTGATGTGGTTTATTAGATGTTTGTTGGAAGTAAGAGGATTTTCGGGTTATTTGTGTGGTGAAAAAGGGTTTCGGGTCAAGCTTGAATGAGTTTATAAGTGTTCAAATTCGAAACAAAGCCCAAAAGACAAACCTGCGTCGGCTGACATTAGGAGAGTCGTCGGCGACGGTCCCCTCCACCGTCGGCGACGGTCCCCTCCACCGTCGGCGACGGTCCCCTCCACCGTCGGCGACGGTCCCCAAATTTCACAAACAAGCCGACGGCTTATGTTCCTGTCTACGGAGAATTTTGGGCGACGGCGTTTTGTAGGATCCGTAGGCGACGGAGAGTCCAGCCGTCGGCGACGACTCTTCTATCTTTCATTTTTTTATTTTTCAATTTTATATATATATATATTTATATGAGGAAAAAAAATATGCGGTTTTACTAAAGGGACTATGTACACTAAAAAATCCTAAAAATTATTAAAAATCTTTTTTTGATTTTTTATAAGTTAATTTTTCAAGACGGACATCGTTAATGGCCCTACCACCCCCCAAAAATTCGTGTATTGTCCTCAATACACATAAACAAGTCTAAAAACATACCTTGTATCTTCATGACCCGTTCGTAATGTCTGGACTTCACACAATCAAGAAGGATTAGTAGGAACTGAAAACAATAATCCTCAAAACACTCAAACAACTAAACAAATATACATAACTTTACAAAAAGTGTTACCGGTCCTTTTCATTCGACCTCGTAAACCGGGAAGCTTACTACGAAGCTTACCGATTCCTTGTTTGCATCTACTTTCTCGTTACCCTCGAGAAACGGTTTAAGCCGATGGCCATTTACCGTTTGCCGTACCCCGTCCTTCGGGTCCTCGATAGTAACATCACCCAATTGTCCGACCCGGGTGACAACGTAGGGTCCCATCCATTTACTTCGGAGCTTTCCGGGAAAGAATTTGAGCTTTGAATTGTAGAGCCACACCTTTTGACCCACTTCAAATTCTTTCTTCCTCAACTTGGCATCATGCGCTCTCTTCATTCCGTCCTTGTATTGAGATGCGTATTCATATGCCGTCTCCCGTAGCTCCTCCAATTCACACAACTTAAGCTTCCGTTCCTTACCTGCATCATCATATTGCACATTAACCTCTTTAATAGCCCATAATGATTTATGCACAAGTTCAACCGGTAAATGACAGTTGTTACCGTAGACCAACCGGTAAGGTGTAGTGCCTATGGGTGTCTTATGTGCCGTTCGGTAGGCCCATAAAGCATCGTTCAATTTAATTGACCAATCCTTACGGTCCGCCCTCACGGTCTTTTGCAAAATCTGTTTGATTTGCCTATTTGACACCTCAACTTGCCCGCTTGTTTGCGGGTGATAGGGGGTAGCAATCCTATGGTCAACACCAAACCGTTTTAAGAGTTTGCCAAACCGAAAATTTTTAAAATGAGATCCTCCATCACTTATGATGACACGAGGAATCCCAAACCTTGAGAAAATATTGGTTTGGACAAAGTTGCATACTACGGAATGGTCGTTTGTCTTGGTGGCTATTGCTTCGACCCATTTCGACACATAGTCAACGGCCACCAAGATATACAAATTGCCATAGGAATTGGGGAATGGACCCATGAAATCAATACCCCATACATCGAAAACATCGACTACAAGGATTGGTTGCATGGGCATCTCATACCTTTTTGAGATACCCCCTAACTTTTGACACTCAATGCAATTTCTGGCAAACTCGTTTGCATCTTTGAAAATAGTAGGCCAATAATGGCCACTATTCAACACTTTATGACCCGTTTTGTGACCACTAAAGTGACCACCACACGCAAACGAGTGTAGATGTTGCAGCACGCTCGGAATCTCTTCGTCATCAATGCATCTCCTTATAACTTGATCCGCACACTCGTTCCACAAATGCGGTTCTTCCAACCGATAGTACTTGATTTGGGACATGAAGTGTTGCCTTTTCCGTCTATCCCAATGTGCCGGCATATCACCTGTAACAAGATAATTGACAATGTTAGCATACCATGGCAATTTATCTAATTTCATTATATGCTCATCCGGGAAAGACTCATTGATCTCAAAGGCTCTCGGATCATCTTCTACCATCAACCGGGACAAGTGGTCCGCTACCACATTCTCAATACCCTTCTTGTCCCGTATCTCCAAATCAAACTCTTGGAGCAATAACACCCATCGGATCAATCTCGGCTTCACATCTTTCTTCTCCACGAGGTACCTAACTGCAGTGTGATCAGAGTAAATAATCACTTTACTACCCCATATATAAGACCGAAATTTATCCAATGCATATACCACCGCAAGTAGCTCTTTTTCGGTGGTTGTGTAGTTTAATTGTGCATCCGAAAGAGTCTTACTTGCGTAGTATATGGCAACGGGTTTCTTGTCAACCCGTTGTCCCAACACGGCCCCCACCGCATAATCACTTGCATCGCACATAATCTCAAAAGGTAAAGACCAATTTGGCGATTGCAAGATTGGGGCCTCCACTAACTTTTCTTTTAAATTGTTAAAAGCATTTTGGCAATTTTCATTAAAATCAAACGGTTGGTCTTTTAACAACAAATTACATAAAGGCTTCGTTATATCACTAAAACCCTTAATAAACCGCCGATAAAACCCCGCATGACCTAAAAACGACCTAACACCTTTAACAGTCGTGGGATATGGTAAAGTAGATATGACTTGTACCTTAGCACGATCAACCTCTATCCCCCGACTTGACACCACGTGCCCCAACACGATTCCCTCTTGAACCATAAAATGGCTCTTTTCCCAACTTAGGACCAAACTAGTTTCAACGCATCTCTTTAATACTTTATCTAATTGGTCCAAACAAGTCTCGAATGATGATCCAAAAATGGAGAAATCATCCATGAAGATTTCCAAAGACTTTCCCACCATATCGGAAAAAATACTCATCATGCACCTTTGGAAGGTGGCGGGAGCATTACACAATCCAAACGGCATCCGCCTAAATGCGAAGGTACCGTAGGGACATGTAAATGTAGTCTTTGCTTGATCTTCCGGATGGATGGCAATTTGGTTATAACCGGAATAACCATCTAGGAAGCAATAAAATTTTTGCCCCGATAATTTCTCAACAATTTGATCAATAAACGGTAAAGGAAAATGATCTTTGGAAGTTGCGGTATTCAACTTCCTATAATCAATACAAATTCGCCACCCGGTTACCGGCCGGGTAGCTACCTCTTCACCTGCGTCATTTTTGACGACTTGTATGCCGACTTTCTTGGGAACCGTTTGTGTTGGGCTCACCCATTGGCTATCCGAGATCGGGTAAATGATACCCGCATCAAGCCACTTCAACACTTCTTTCTTCACGACCTCCCGCATGTTCGGATTTAACCGCCTTTGTGCATCTCGAACGGGAGTCACATTCTCTTCCGTGATGATTTTGTGCATCACCACCGAGGGACTAATACCCTTCAAGTCCGCAATGGTCCACCCAATCGCCGCCCGATTGGTGACCAACACCTCCATCAACTTTTTCTCTTGCTCTCCGGTTAAATTGGATGCGATGATAACCGGGAGAGTGTTGCCCTCTCCAACATAAGCATACTTGAGATGCTTCGGCAATGCTTTCAACTCCACTTCCGGAGGCTCCACTAAAGACGGCTTCAATTTAGTATCAATGCTCTCCGGTAAGCTCTCAACTTGGTGCGTCCATGTCGGTTTTCCTTCTCTAACCGCAAGCACCTCCAAACTCCTCACTTCCTCGTCCATGCTTTGTTCCACCTCCACCTGTGACCTGTCAAACACATAACAATCCTCCATTGTGTTTTCCCCATAAACGACTGTGTCGCAAAGAGGTATACACGTGTCAACAATGTCTGCCATAAAGCATTCATCATCAACTGGAGGGCTCATAAGTCCGGAAAAAACATGCAACCTCAACCTCCAGTTTCCAAATGTCATGTCAACCGTTCCCGTTCTGCAATCAATTTGAGCATTTGCAGTTGCTAAGAACGGTCGACCCAAAATCACCGTAGGTTGTTTGGTTGGGTCCTTGGCCACATAATCAAGTACAAGAAAGTCCACCGGATAGTAAAAATCCTCGATTTTCACTATCACATCCGAAACAATTCCACGGGGTAGTTTAGGTGTCAAATCGGCTAACACCACGGTGGTGTTTGACGATTGAAGTGGACCAAACTCGTATTGGTCATACAAACTACCCGGTAAAATGCTTACACTAGCACCAAGATCTAGAAGTGCCCGGTTGATTTTAAAATCGCCCACTTGAATTGAAATGATAGGCGCACCCGGATCTTGGAGCTTAGGTGGAAGTGCACCCGAAAGGATCGGACTCACGTTTTCGGTTAAATCTAACTTTTTTGGAAATTTGTGAGTGCGTTTTTGGGTACACAAATCTTTCAAGTACTTAGCATACGACGGTACTTGTTTAATTGCATCCAAAAGAGGTAAATTGATTTTTACTTGTTTGAAAATTTCCAACAACTCTTCTTGTTGTGGACCTCTTTTGTTTACAACCTTTTTCGTCGGTCCCTTCAATGCTTCGGGATAAGGGGCGGTATTAGCCTCCACACCCTTTTCCTTAGCCTTGGGGACGGGGATGGCCACAACGGGAGTAACATTATTCTTTTTCAAATCATTTTTATTTTGACCCGTTTGCCATCCTCAAGCTCCTCATCACTAGCATCTTCCACCACTCCTTCAACAAATTGGGGTGGTGGTGTTTTGACACCATTATCAATAACTCGACCACTACGTAAAGTAACTTTATTAATGGGTACCTCACGTGTGTTCCTCGAGCTCGACCCTTGATGCTTAGGGTTTATGGTGGTGTCACTTGGAAGCTTCCCCGTGCCTCCCTTTATTTGGGCCACTTCTTCCGCTAGTTGGCCTACTTGTTTTGCTAATGCCTCATGTGCTTTATCTCGAATCTCATTCTCCTTCTTGGATTCTTGCATCATTGAAAGCATCGCATCCATCTTTGTATTCAAATCATTACCACCGGTTTGGTTGTTTGACCCACTTCCGTTACCGCCTTGGTTGTTGTAATTCTTTTGGTACCCACCTTGGTACCCTTGGTTGTAATTTCGTTGGTAGCCTCATTGGTTACCACCTTGGCGGTTTTGGTATGATGACCCGCTTCCTCCTTGATTACCCGATTGGAAATTCGGGTTCATTTGATTTGAAGCATTGCCATACCGAAAGTTGGGGTGATTTCTCAAACCCGGATGGTAAGTGTTGGAGTTCATGTCATATTGTTTTCTATCTCCATACACTTGATTGACTTCTTCGGTGTAACCACTCGAACCCATTGAACATTGCTCGGTCGCATGCCCAATATCCCCACATTCTTCACAAACCGCAAATTGAACCGCGTTCACCTCTTTCTTCTTTTTCAATTGAGCTATTTCCCGTTCTAAGGTGGAAATCCGGTCTTTGGAATCGAGATCGGGAAGTGACCGGGAAACCGGATGCCTTTTGGCTCTATCGGCCGATTCTTTCTCCTTGGATCGTTTGCTCATCCTTTCCAAGAATTCCCAATCATCATCCTCATGATTGCTCAAAAGTATACCATTGCTTGTCGTCTCAAGCCGATTCCAAGTTGCATCATCCAAACCCCGTAGAAAGCATTTCACCAACTCCCATTTTTCTATTTGGTAATGTGGACATCTCCTCATTAGCTCTTTGAATCGGGTAAATGCTTCATGTAACGGCTCACTCGAAAGTTGACGAAACGACCGAATTTCATCTCTAGCATCGTCGGTCTTGGCCATAGAATAGTATTCATCCAAAAATGCTTGTTGCATTTGTTCCTAAGTTCGAATACTATTGGCCGGAAGTGTGAGGAACCACTGTTTTGCCTTGTCTTTCAATGAAAATTGAAATAACCGAAGCTTCACTTCCTCTAATGCGAAATTGTGCCCCCCAATAGTATCACAAATGGAAGAGAACTCCGTTAAGTGTGTGTATGGCTCATCATTGGATCTCCCATTGAAGTGAGGAAGTATGTTGATGTACTGTGGTTTACAATCAAACATCCTCCTTTCGCATACTATCGGAGAATTATTCTCGGTCACTATTGGTCGGAAACGGTCATTTACTCCCCGTGGAGGTTGTTGACGACGTTGTGGCCCATTAACTTCTTGATCGACTGGTCTTCGATTGTCCCTTCTCTCACCTCTTTGATCCCCCCTTCGATTATCCCTCGGGTTACCACCTCCCACAAAACGAGGAATCCGGTTAGGGTTTACATTGTTGTTGTTATTATTGTTGTTGTAAAACCCATCATTCCGGTTCCGTTGGTTGTTGTTTTGTGGTTGACGGTTGTTCCCATAGCCATCGTTTCTTCCACCTCCGTAACCGTAGTCATCTTCCCTAACATAATTGGCGTTTTGGTAACCAATTTCCTCATCGTCATACCTTCTAGCATTGTAAACGTTTCCCCTATTCACGTAGCCCCAATCTTCATCATCATTAGCTCGATCATCGTAATACCCCCCATCGTCCGAATTTTCCGTATGGATGCTTACGTGTTCCGGTGATTGATAACCGGGAACACTATACGGTTCATCATCGGGAATCGCATTCCTTAAATCGTCGATGTTGAAAAACGGGTCTTCATTCGCGGGATTGCCGCGATCACGGTTACCTCTACGATCGGAGTTGACGTTCCGATCATCAAGGTTGATAGGTAACGATGCTTGTCGGTGAAGGGGTTGTTGTTGAGGTGTTCGTTGGGCGTTGTTGGTATTTTGGTTTCGGAAAGGTGGAGTGGGTGGTCTTGCATTGGTGTTACCACCCGGTTGTTCTTGGGGTATAGGTTGGGTGTTTTGAGCGGGATAGAAAGTTCCTCGGGATTGGAATTGATTGGTATTGAGGTTTTGGTTGAGATTGAAGTCTTGATTGGAATTGTGGTTTGCCATTGAATCGGTTTCAATGGTCGGTGTGAGTGGTGGTTTTTGGTTGGTTTGATTAGAAGCAAGAGTTGCTTCTAACCGGCTTGCTAGATTTCTTCTTGCGACTCTTTCGATTTCCGGTTCGTAGACTAGAGGTAAAGTCCTCCCGGAATTTCGTGTACGCATGCACTACCTGTAACCTGCACAAGTAACACACCCCGCGTAACAAAGAAAAAGACAATACAAAAAGAAAGCTAAACAAATTAAACAGTTAATCACGCAAATTCAAACAATATCCAAACACAAAGCGCACGCACTCCCCGGCAACGGCGCCAAAATTTGATCGGAGTGTCGCGCTCCGGTCAAAGATAATATTTATATGCCCAAATTACCCTTAACAATGTGTTAGTGGTAGTAAGGGGTCGATCCACGAAGAGTATGTGGTTTGTGTATGGATTCGAATGAATTATAAACGATTGTCACAATTTATGAAGCTTGCTAAAGTATTTTTGGGTTTTCGTTTAATTGAGAGAAATGATTTTTAACTAAATGGATTTATGAGAATGATTGACAAATGCTACTTAACGATTGCAATAAAAACGGTTGTTAGAACAATAATAATAAAAAGGAATCACACCCGGTTTCGGTAATTATTAACCTAGGATTTCTACAAGTTCTAGTTTCAACTCAAATGCATTTGATTAACGGATTTAGTGTACCGTGACTTAGGTGCTACTAACTATCAACGCCCCGAAGAACGGACAAAAAGACACTTTGTAATCAACACAAGTAAATCCTAACAATGACAATGTACAATTACATATCACCGTTTCGCGAAGTCATAACTTTTAACATCGCTCGACAATTCACGAATTCGTAACAAATGTAATACTATTGTCAAGAGTTTCAAAAACCAAATACAAATTGTCACTAAGTTAAAACAAGAACAATTCAAAACCCTAGAATTAACAACTACCTACACCGGGGTGAAACCGAGATGATTAGCCGCTCATGGTTGAAGAAGCTTGATCACCGGATGTTTGGAACGCGGAAGAATTCATCTTTGAAGCTTGCTTGGATGGAGAATTGATGGATGATTGGGGTTTGTGGGTGAAAATGGTGAGTGTGAATGAAGGATGGAGAACTAGGGTTTAGGATGGTCAATTGGGGATTTGATGGTGATTCGGTTGATGATGATGGTTGAATGGTGGGTGGTGGATGATGATTAGGGGCTCCCCAAGATGATATTCAAACTTCAAAAAGATGTAACTCCCAAAAAATGATGTCCCACCAACCATTTTGATTGTGTGACATCTCGTATTTTCAATCTTTCCATTTTTGGCAAGTCTACTTGTACTTTCTATTTTTGTAAGTTGTACCTTCGTGGTATTTGTTTCAAATTCCAAATTGTACTCGAGACTTGAAATCATAATGAAAATGCATGATTTTATCCATATTTGTGTTTGAATGCTATGTATCGTTAAAACACGTTAAACTATGTTAAGCACGTAAAAACAGTGGAATCACATCTTAATTTCGGCTTTTAATTCATCGTTACCAAGAGATTACCCTAAACCGTACAAAAATTGGGAATTTATACGCTAATTCGGTAAAAATATTGAAGTTTGGGTTAAATTTGATTATTATATTATTTTATTATTATTTTAGATAAATAAAATAACAATTTAAATTAAGTAAATAAATATTTTCTGAATTTTTTTATTGATTTTTAAGCATTTCCGTTAGCGAATCTAACCTCGTTGGTGGAAACCGGTTAAATAAGACTAACCAGGTTAAGTTTACTAAAGGGCAGCACCAACTGAGTCAGAAAACTCAGTTAGTGGCTAACCCAGTTAGTTGAAACTAACTGTATTAAAAAGAAAGGGGGAATTATGCGTGACCCGGGACTCGAACCCATGACCAACGACTCAGACAACACGCGCACAAACCAACTGGTCTGTGACTCAACATGTTAACAACTTGATCATGATTTGTATTTAAACACGCATTAATTACGCGAATTTAAACATTAACCGCCAAAAGCTGGTTCGTCTTCTTCGTCCCTTCAAGTTATTACCGGAAACCGACGACTCTTCTGTTTCTGTAACCGAACACCCTCAGTCCATTATAAAACCCAATCCAAACTTCATCTTTCTCGTTCCTTTCTCGCTCCCGAAATCAAAAAAACTAAACCGGAACCAAAACCCGATACGAGTCTTCGCCGGGAAACCGAGGATCGCCGGAACCACCTGCCATCGTCTTCACCATCTCCGGCCACCACCTTCGTCGTCGTCCGGTAACGTATCCGACTCGTTTTCGTTTTTCCGATCATTCTCGTTACTGTATATATATTATTATTATTATTAATATTATTATTATTATTATTATTACAATTATTATTATTATCATTATAATAAAACAGATGATTATTATTATTATTTATAAAATCAGATTTATTTATATAATTATATTTAATATTTTTATTAAACAGATATATTGATATAATTATTATTAATATAAAACAGATTTATTTAAATCTGAAATAATTATTTTCCAGAATTTTATTTCTATTATTTATTTTCAGATATATATATTTCAGAATTATATTAAATTATTTCAGTTTATAAAATCAGATTTATTAAAAAATCAGATTTATTTAGTTTATATAAATAATCAGAATTATTTTAATAATCAGAATTATTGTTTATTTAATTCAGAATTTTATAATTATATATTTTAGAATTCTTAATAAAATTAAATCAGAATTATTATTTAATTTGTTTTTCAGGTTTATTTATTTTATATAACTAGAATTTTATAAATAAGTTTATTATTTATAGAATTATTGATTAATGTTGGATTATTTATTTTTGTAATTTTATACATATTCTTACTTTAGTAATTCTATTTGTGATATTTGGTAGAATTAATCTTTATTTTACCTATTTATTCGTCACATATTATTACATAGAAAATATAAGGCATATGATTTACATAACTTAGAAATGTTAATGTTCTTTGCCTTGTTATCTGGTAACCTATAAATTCCCAAATAATTAACAAACCCTTTCAAACTTAATAGGGTAATTCTCTTGTGCACATCCTCTTGGGGAAATCTATTATTCTTAATCTTATTCCAAGAAATACGCAACGCACTCTAAGGTGAGTATACTTGACCCATTTTCCTTTTTACACATTTTGGGTGTAGTATGCATTTCCTTATCAAAAACACAATGCTAAACAATTTTTGCACAATCTATCCATACTATTGTGAAACTACTTGATTATTGAATATCTATGTTATGCTAATGTTAACATCTATGACTATGTGTTCATTAACTTTGCAAGCCTCCCCTATCAATGGCAGCGCTGTAGGTTGTAACGCCCCTCCCGTATATTATGGGTATTGCTAGGTCTTTTAACTCTATCACCACCCTTTCGAGGGTTAGGCTATGTTAATTGCGTTAAACTATGGTTTGGACATGTGGATTTCATCGTTACGAGTATAACAGTTAATTTGATATCAGTTGTTCACATGGATTAGATTTGATAAACTATTTAACTCTATTATGCTATGTACAAACCTGTATACTCGCCAGCAATTATTTGTTGATTGTATTTTAAATGCATACTGCAGGTTGACGATTCAAGAAAACAAGAATATGGCTAGGATGGCTTAGAAACCCATCAAACATTTAAATTTCAATCTATGTTATGTATTTTTCATTTCCATGTATTGTATGAAACTATTGGTTATCAATGAATAAAACTTTAATTATTGTCACAATTAGTGTTATGATGTCTTTGAACAGTTTGTACGTCTCATCTCGATGTTTCCGCCATCGGTTGGGGTGTGACAGATTGGTATCAGAGCCATAACTATAGGGAATTAGGTAGAACTGCTATACTTTTCCCTAGTCTATAGTAGGAGTACTCTGATACCAGATTGGTATCAGAGCCATAACTATAGGGAATTAGGTAGGATTCTTTTCCCTAGTCTATAGTAGGAGTACTCTGATACCAGATTGGTATCAGAGCCATAACTATAGGGAATTAGGAATGCCTTGCTTGCCTAGTCTATAGTTTAGGAGCTTTCTCATTTACTTGCTGTTAAAGACATTATCCTTTTCTCTCTTCTTTGCTTCTCTCTATTCTTTTGGACTTCTAATATACAAGCCTTTCCTAAGGCTAACACAATACACACTTGGAAGCTTTGAAGACACTCTTACAACACAATCGAAATGATTCATCAAGATAGGGGTGATTCCCACACTTGGTGATGATTTTCACTCAGCTATACTTTGATTTTTGCACGAAATCTACCCTCAAGTTAGGAGTGATATCCAAACCTTGTTGGGAGTTTTCCTTTTCATATTCTAGTGGACCCTCATCCTTGGATGAGTACCAACCACATTAGGGTACGATGTTATCAAGTTAGAGGTGAAACTCGCATCTTGTTAACTAGTCCCATTCCTTGATTTTCGATCTCGCCAAAGTTTCGATTTTCCCAATCGATTAAGGACGTGTAATAACTGGAAGGACAAACATCGTTAGTCGCTCCTCGATGAGAGTGTTTGTCTATTAGGCCAAAACACGTTTCCTTAATCCGAAAAGGACTTCGATTCACTTTGGAATAGTCTATGTTACGTTCCGTGACACTCCATATTTTATGATGAATCTCTTTTTATGCTATCTCAATTATCATGTGATTTATATTTGAGCGTTATCTTCAATTCAAATTTGGGAACACGAAGCACGTTATTATCGCAATCCAAAACAATTAATAACTACTCTCTCGTGAACAAACTAAATTTATCTTGCTTTCATTATACATGATATTCTATGTGTAACATCATGTTATTCTATGTGCAATGCTATGTTATTCTATGTGAAACTATTTGGCAATTCATGTGAAAAACAATGTGCTATGTGATGCATACATGAAATCAATTTTCCTAAACAAAAACATTATGATCAAAGTCTCATTTATTTCCCTCTTTTTGAATTATTAGATGTCATCTTTTCAAAAGTTTTCCTCTTAGATTTCGAGGACGAAATCTCCTAAAGTAGGGGAGACTGTGACATCTCGTATTTTCAATCTTTCCATTTTTGGCAAGTCTACTTGTACTTTCTATTTTTGTAAGTTGTACCTTCGTGGTATTTGTTTCAAATTCCAAATTGTACTCGAGACTTGAAATCATAATGAAAATGCATGATTTTATCCATATTTGTGTTTGAATGCTATGTATCGTTAAAACACGTTAAACTATGTTAAGCACGTAAAAACAGTGGAATCACATCTTAATTTCGGCTTTTAATTCATCGTTACCAAGAGATTATCCTAAACCGTACAAAAATTGGGAATTTATACGCTAATTCGGTAAAAATATTGAAGTTTGGGTTAAATTTGATTATTATATTATTTTATTATTATTTTAGATAAATAAAATAACAATTTAAATTAAGTAAATAAATATTTTCTGAATTTTTTTATTGATTTTTAAGCATTTCCGTTAGCGAATCTAACCCCGTTGGTGGAAACCGGTTAAATAAGACTAACCAGGTTAAGTTTACTAAAGGGCAGCACCAACTGAGTCAGAAAACTCAGTTAGTGGCTAACCCAGTTAGTTGAAACTAACTGTATTAAAAAGAAAGGGGGAATTATGCGTGACCCGGGACTCGAACCCATGACCAACGACTCAGACAACACGCGCACAAACCAACTGGTCTGTGACTCAACATGTTAACAACTTGATCATGATTTGTATTTAAACACGCATTAATTACGCGAATTTAAACATTAACCGCCAAAAGCTGGTTCGTCTTCTTCGTCCCTTCAAGTTATTACCGGAAACCGACGACTCTTCTGTTTCTGTAACCGAACACCCTCAGTCCATTATAAAACCCAATCCAAACTTCATCTTTCTCGTTCCTTTCTCGCTCCCGAAATCAAAAAAACTAAACCGGAACCAAAACCCGATACGAGTCTTCGCCGGGAAACCGAGGATCGCCGGAACCACCTGCCATCGTCTTCACCATCTCCGGCCACCACCTTCGTCGTCGTCCGGTAACGTATCCGACTCGTTTTCGTTTTTCCGATCATTCTCGTTACTGTATATATTATTATTATTATTATTAATATTATTATTATTATTATTATTACAATTATTATTATTATCATTATAATAAAACAGATGATTATTATTATTATTTATAAAATCAGATTTATTTATATAATTATATTTAATATTTTTATTAAACAGATATATTGATATAATTATTATTAATATAAAACAGATTTATTTAAATCTGAAATAATTATTTTCCAGAATTTTATTTCTATTATTTATTTTCAGATATATATATTTCAGAATTATATTTAATTATTTCAGTTTATAAAATCAGATTTATTTAGTTTATATAAATAATCAGAATTATTTTAATAATCAGAATTATTGTTTATTTAATTCAGAATTTTATAATTATATATTTTAGAATTCTTAATAAAATTAAATCAGAATTATTATTTAATTTGTTTTTCAGGTTTATTTATTTTATATAACTAGAATTTTATAAATAAGTTTATTATTTATAGAATTATTGATTAATGTTGGATTATTTATTTTTGTAATTTTATACATATTCTTACTTTGGTAATTCTATTTGTGATATTTGGTAGAATTAATCTTTATTTTACCTATTTATTCGTCACATATTATTACATAGAAAATATAAGGCATATGATTTACATAACTTAGAAATGTTAATGTTCTTTGCCTTGTTATCTGGTAACCTATAAATTCCCAAATAATTAACAAACCCTTTCAAACTTAATAGGGTAATTCTCTTGTGCACATCCTCTTGGGGAAATCTATTATTCTTAATCTTATTCCAAGAAATACGCAACGCACTCTAAGGTGAGTATACTTGACCCATTTTCCTTTTTACACATTTTGGGTGTAGTATGCATTTCCTTATCAAAAACACAATGCTAAACAATTTTTGCACAATCTATCCATACTATTGTGAAACTACTTGATTATTGAATATCTATGTTATGCTAATGTTAACATCTATGACTATGTGTTCATTAACTTTGCAAGCCTCCCCTATCAATGGCAGCGCTGTAGGTTGTAACGCCCCTCCCGTATATTATGGGTATTGCTAGGTCTTTTAACTCTATCACCACCCTTTCGAGGGTTAGGCTATGTTAATTGCGTTAAACTATGGTTTGGACATGTGGATTTCATCGTTACGAGTATAACAGTTAATTTGATATCAGTTGTTCACATGGATTAGATTTGATAAACTATTTAACTCTATTATGCTATGTACAAACCTGTATACTCGCCAGCAATTATTTGTTGATTGTATTTTAAATGCATACTGCAGGTTGACGATTCAAGAAAACAAGAATATGGCTAGGATGGCTTAGAAACCCATCAAACATTTAAATTTCAATCTATGTTATGTATTTTTCATTTCCATGTATTGTATGAAACTATTGGTTATCAATGAATAAAACTTTAATTATTGTCACAATTAGTGTTATGATGTCTTTGAACAGTTTGTACGTCTCATCTCGATGTTTCCGCCATCGGTTGGGGTGTGACAGATTGTTCCAAACCCCCCTAAACGAGAAAAACCCGTCGCCAACATTTAGAAGCCGTCGCGGACGGCTTGAAGCCCCGTCGGCGACGGTGCCTGCTTGTTTGTTTTGATTCGACGGCTTATTTCCCTGTCTACGGATCAAATTGGGCTACGGACATATGTGCAAACCGTCGGCGACGACCCTTATGGGCGTCGGCGACGGTGCCTGGATGTTGAGTTTTCTGTTTCGTCCCTTTCTTGAGTCCGGTTGACCCGTTTCGCATCCCGGTGGTCCCGTTTTCACTCCGGTGACCCGTAAAGCTCCCGAAAAGCTCCTTAAACTCCACTAGACCTGCAAAACATAAATCTAATCAAGAGTAGGCAATTCAAAACTAAAACTTGTGTAAAAACATCAAATTAAACAATTACGAGCACCGGTTTTCAACCACGTATCAGGATTACATTCAAGTAGTCTTCTCAACACTTGTCCAAGTTTCATTTTGCATGTCCACCATGTGTAGAGCATGCATGAAGGTTCAAATATATATGTAGGAGGTGTATGGATTTTTCATAGAGTGGTTGCAAGAATGAACAAACAAAACTCTCATAACAACCATAACCACCACCGGTCCCAACCGCCTCGGGTAGTCCGCTGCCGCCAACGTCGCCTCGCCGGCCCACCCTGCCGCCGCTTGCACCGCCGGCCACCACCGTCGAGACCCGGCTCACATTCGCGTATATATCGTTCGTGTAACTAGCACTCGTTCGTTGAACCTCTGTGTCTCAACCGGTTATTCACTAACCGAAGGTATATCTAAACCCCTTATGGTTGATGTTCTATTTCGTGTTTGCATGTTGGTGATCTTGTTCCATTACGGGTGCTCCTTGGTATAAAAAATGTTTTGACTAAATCCTTGTAACAAAATAAACACATATTTAATATGAACCGGGTTCATAAAATAAAAGTAAAATTATACCACGGATCTCCTTCAGTGGTATCAGAGCCGATGCTCACCACATGCAAATCGAAACTGGTCTTTTTCACCGGAATAATAAGTCACAAACTTTAAAAGTCTAAAGTTTTTTATTTTTTGGGCAATATATATATATATATATATATATATATATATATATATATATATATATATATATATATATATATATATATTGGTCATATTTTTAATTGTTAACATTTGGTTGACCAAAACTTGCCCAAAGATACTTTTGGTTATGTTGAATATGTAAATCGGGTCCGACCTCGTGGTTGTGTTTATATTTGGTTTTGTTCATGGTTTTGGCCCGTTTTGCGACTCAAAGTTGTAATAGATTAGTTTATGGTTTTGGCCCGCTTTGTGGTTCAAAGTTGTAATAGAAGGTTCTTTGTCTTTGTTAAATTTACTTGTTAAATATTGTTGATGCGAAGACCCGAAGCAAACCCGAAGCAAAACCGAATGCCAAGAGGAGTCTTGGAGTTAGTGGGAGTCGCTCAAGAGAACAAGATGCACTCAAGTCCATCCTTGTGGTTGTTTTGTGTTTTGTGACCGTGACCCCTTGATATTGCTACTTGGCTCTAGCAAGATCATATTCATGCCCATATGATTTACATATTTATTTTTGCTATTATGGTTGCTTGTGATAAATGTTATCACACTTCAACTTAATACCAAAACATATCCTTAAAAGTTTTTTTTAAATGAATCGGAAAAAAGCAAGTTCTAGCAACTTGCATATTTTATAACCACTAGAGTTTTATAACATGTTTTTTTCTCACATCTTTGAAACTCATAAACTTAATAGTATTCACTATTAACTTTAATTGGTTATTCCAAGTCGCGACAAACTTAGTTTTGTTGGTTATCTAAAACTAATTGTCCCGATAGGTGAAAAGGTCTTTTTGTTATGTCACAAATTTAATATTTAGATTAAAGCCGACTATAACGACCCTATTTGGTAAAAAAATAAAATCAATGGTCTATGCCATCCTACTACTAGTAGCACTTGGGGCATAATGCGAACCATCAGTGTTGGAGCCACAGCACGACACTTGGTGTCTAGTTTATCCTTCCAAGGTGCAAGGGTTCCGTCGACACATCCGGCCCTTCCACATGTGACCGTTTTAGGACGAATATTACTTTTCTTCTCGTGTTGCGTGCCCCAGCCGTCTTGAGAACAAAAGTGGCATAGATGAGACCAAACGTATCAATGCAAGGACAAAGGTTGTCCTCGTAGCCTCATAAACCCCCCCCCCCCCCGCCGGGAGTTGTGCTTCTCTCAAAATTGACAATCGTTGTCAGTCTGCTTAAACCTCTCTCTAATGTTGCATGCCCCAGCTGCCTTTAGAAAGAGCTTCCAACCATATTCTCGTTCCTTATCGTCTCACCTCACTAAATAAGGAAATACATTAAAAATACTAATTAAATAATTTTTGCTTAACAGATGTCATTTGAAAACAACTCCTCTTTTGCTCTCAAGTCCATACATGAGAAAGACAAACTAAATAACACCAATTTTATTGAGTGGCACCGCAACTTGAGAATCGTTCTCAAGATGGCAAAAAGGCTTTATGTTCTGGAAACCCCGATCCCAACTGCACCCGAGAACAACACTGTGGTTGCGAAGAAGGCTTTTGATAAACATAAAGAAGATGCCATGGAAGTTTCTTGCCTCATGCAAGCCACCATGTCTCCGAATCTTCAGAAGAATATGGAAGATATGAATGCCTTCGACATGATTGAACAACTCAAGGGGATGTTTCAGAAACAAGCCCGTCAGGAACGCTATGACACCATGAAACAGCTCATAAGCTGTAAAATGCAAGAGGGTTCCTCAGTTAGTGCTCATGTCCTCAAGATGAAAGGCTACATCGACCAACTAAACAAACTTGTGTTAATGCACTTTGGGTGATAAGTGCATGCCTTCCAATTGTTAGGGTCTTTATTGTACATGTCTTGAAACTTAGTCCAAGGTTTATCCTTGGACAATTTTGTCCAAGTTTTAGTCTAGACCTTGGTCAGAGGTTTGTGTTTAGGCAAAGTCAGGGTTTTAGATAATGTGTTTTGTCCGGGCTTCTAGTATGTCTTGGAGTCCGTGGTTTGTCTTGTATATATATCTTTATGTGTAATAGATAAGACGGCGATTCTTTGTGAAATTCTGTGCACCTTTCTAACCCTAATTATTGTGTGTGTGTTTTGTCTGGCGGCTACTGTGTGTGACGTTATTCATCTTCCTCGTCAAGAATACTCTGTGCATTCTTGATTTCTCTCACAAATCTTTGCATTCTAGTGTTTCATCTAAAGTGGTTGATCATCAGGTGGATTCCGCACACCTGTTGGTTGCATTAGCTGAGTGAGATTTTGGATTAGGAGGGCTTACAAGTGGTATCAGAGCAGTATGCTCATACTACGGTAGGTGTTTCTTAGTTTGAAGGTATTTGTGAGAAAAGTTCAAACTTTGATAGGGTTTAGTGAGTGTTTATTGAGTTTTTATGATTTATTCTTGATTCATCATTCATTTCTAGTGATTTGGTGATGGATTTTGAGTAGTTTAGTGATTCTTAGTGTTGATCTTCATCTGGGTTTTACAGAGGTTTTGGTTTTTGTTCATACAGTGTGTTGAAGGTTAAAAAAGATTCTTAGTTTGATTTTTGGAAGGATTGTCCATGCTTTAAAGTTTGTGTTTGTGGTTCTAGGGTATTGATGAACCAGTGTGAAGTCACACTGGGGAAAATAATCCGGAAGCTTGTTTCTGAGCCTTGTCTGAGTTTTTCTTTACACCTTTACTTGGTCAGGGTTGGTAGGTCCGATTTTTAGAACCTTCATTAGGTCCGAGTTTTAGTGGAGTCTCTTTGTCAGTTTCAAATTAAGTCTGAGTTTTAAATCCATTTCTTGAAGGTCCGAGTTTCAGAACTTGAGAGGTCCGAGTTTTGAGTTTGTGCCTTTTATTCCGAGTTTACCTTCTCTAGTTTATCCGAGTTTTTAGTAAAATTAAGTCCGAGTTTGTTTGATCATTAGTATTGTGTTCGAGTTTCCATAACCCTTTGTGGGTCCGAGTTTTTTAAAAAGGTTCATTGTAGTCCGAGATTCATTTTAAGGTGTCCGAGTTTTTAAACTGTCTGAGTTTATATAACAATTGATCCGAGTTTTAGGCTTTCTTTTTATCCGAGTTTCTTATAAAGTTCAACAAGTCCGTGTTTTAGCATAGAGTAGAGTGGTCTGAGTTTAATTCCTTAACAGTGTAGTGTGGAGTTTTTTTTTTGTGTTCTATTTCAGGTTGTTATCTGGGTTTGCTCTCTGTTAAAGCCTCAGACATTTCACTCCGTGTTTTCTCTCCGGGTTTGGACTTAGAAAACCTTCCCAATGAGAGTTTTTGCTTGGAAACCTACTGTTAATCTCTGTTTAAACTCACTGTTTCTTTCACAACTATCTCGAAATGGCAAACAACAATTTGACTGCAATGGTGCAAAACCTCAAGCATAATGCTGAGGTCGGGAGTAACGACAAACCTCCTTTGTTGATAAACGAGCTTGATTTTCCTGAGTGGAAGGAGCGTTTCGAAAGGTATGTAAGAGCGAAATACATCAAGATCTGGTTGTGCATCGTTAAAGGATGTGGAGCTACTCCAGTAAGAACGTTAACGATTGATACTTACTTGGCACTCACCGACGACCAAAGAAAGTTTTATGATTGTGAAGAGAAAGCTATGTCAATGATTACGATGGCTATGACGCAATCTATACTTCATACTTTCCGTAAGAGAAGCAACTCGAAGGAGTTGTGGGATAGCATGATCGAGCGCTATGAGGGAAATGAAATGTACAAGAAACGACGTCTTGAACGACTGAAGACTCAATTCGTTATGTTTAAAGCTTTAAGAAATGAATCATTCGATGATACGGTGAACCGATTATATCATCTGTTGAGCGAACTTGATCGTAGTCAAGAGGGTATTTACACTGAATTTGAGAAAGTTGAGAAGTTTCTAAATTGCCTTCCCAGAGAATGGAATATGTACACTGCATTGATTAGAGAAGGTGTTCTCTACGAGGAGCTCTCATTGGAAGAAGTTGTACAAAAACTAAAGGGTTATGCTTGGAATATGGAAGATCAAGCATCAGATTTCGAGAAGATCCAAGATCCTCAGTTATATAAAGCTTCAAAACCGACGGATAAGGGTAGTAATGGAGTAACCGGTGTTGCCCTATATTCTGAGAATGATGTTCCTGCAAGTGAACATGCCTTTATAAGCAACAATGTCAATTCAAGTGGAACAACAAATTCCAATCAAGGAATGTACTCTTCTAGTGGAGCTCAGAAATCTCAAGCAACAAACTTGCACATTCCAAAGTTAGATGCAAGCTGCTTAAAGTTAATTGAAGAAAACATGAGCCTTTTGGCGTCCTTCATGACTGCCTACGAGAACTTCTGTCTTGGAAAGCTCGTTGAACCGTCAAGTCTCGATGAGGAGTTTGACCAGATAGACCAGGACGAAATGGAAGAACTTGATCTACAACTCAATATGGCACTCTTAGTCCATAGAGCGAAGAAATTTCTGTTGAGAACGGGTAGGAAGTTCATATGAGGTCAGACGAAGACTCGAATGGGGGTCGACATGTCAAAGGTGAAATGTTACAACTGCGGCATCTACGGGCATTTCGCACGTGATTGTTGGAAGCCGAAAATGGAAAGATCTGATAGAGAAAGCAACTCTCAAGGAAACAATTCAAGACCTCACAACAATGCATCAACTACTACTTCTAACTCAAATACTTGTCCAAGTGGTTCTGAAAATCTTACACCCTCGACAAACAATGCTATGGTGGCTCAATCTCTACAAAATGTGACTGAGCCTTACGACTAGGGTTGTGCATTGGAAGACATTTCAGGAGCTATTGTGTCACAAGCCTTTATAGCTGAAATTGTCGACGAAGAAGTGTGTGAAGAGATTATCGAAGAGTCTAGCATTGAGGAACTTGCTGTTGTAGTCGAGGTTTTTGGGGAAGAGTTGGATTCGGGCAATGGCTGAGAATGAAGATAACTTGAATGAAGAGTCTGTTGAAAAGTCTAACAAAACAGATGATGGATAAAAGGGAGAATGCGTTGAGTTCAACATCTCCACAGCTGAAATGCAGCAATTTGCGGATGCAGAAGCTAAAAGGTTGGAAGAAAACTCCATAGAACATGAAGCGTGTGCATTCATGGTTGGCATTGAGGTAAAATCATCTTCTGTAGATAAGCGATGTGCAAGATGTGTAGAGTTTGTCACCAAGATTGACAGATATGCACTTTACAACAAAAATTTAATTGCAGATTTAGAAAAATCCAGAGAACTCATTGCTGTTTTGTCTAATTTGGATAAAGAACACCGAATTAAGATAAAAGCGCTGAAAAATGATATCTCTGATTTTGAGAGACTTGTGGCTCAGGGAACTCTTAAAAATCAGGAACTAAGATCTGAACTTGAAATGAACCAAAATTGTGCTTTGGAAAAGAACAAAATCATTTTGGAAAAAGATAATCTGATTTTAGATTTGCAACGAAAAATTGAAAAGTTCGGGGATTCATCTGAAGTGATGAACTTTTGTATTAACAACCAACGTCTCAAAGAATCTGAGGAAGAAATGTTCGGCATCGGTTATAAGAAAGTGCCTCCACCGGTAAACCATAATTATACATCAATGTCAAGCATTGATCCTGAATTGGCAAATTTTGTGCCAAAGACCCCTCTGACGGTTGAGACTGCAAAAATTTTGGATCCGATTTGGCTTGTCAACCTAAGGGAAGCACATTTGAAGAAGCTTCGACGCCTGCCTCTGAAATACCTTAAAGAAGATCGTGAGCTAGCTGATCAGTTCATCAAGGTAGTTCAATTCTGTGTGAAAAACAAGGTATGGGCAGGAAGCGAGTACTCGAAGAAAGGATGAAGATTTCAAGACCACATGAAGACCATGCACTGATCAAGGGGGAGTTTGTTAATGCACTTTGGGTGATAAGTGCATGCCTTCCAATTGTTAGGGTCTTTATTGTAAATGTCTTGAAACTTAGTCCAAGGTTTATCCTTGGACAATTTTGTCCAAGTTTTAGTCTAGACCTTGGTCAGAGGTTTGTGTTTAGGCAAAGTCAGGGTTTTAGATAATGTGTTTTGTCCGGGCTTTTAGTATGTCTTGGAGTCTGTGGTTTGTCTTGTATATATACCTTTATGTGGAATAGACAAGACGGCGATTCTTTGTGAAATTCTGTGCATCTTTCTAACCCTAATTATTGTGTGTGTGTTATGTCTGGCAGCTACTGTGTGTGACGTCATTCATCTTCCTCATCTAGAATACTCTGTGTATTCTTGATTTCTCTCACAAATCTTTGCATTCTAGTGTTTCATCTACAGTGGTTGATCATCAGGTGGATTCCGAACACCTGTTGATTGCATTAGCTGAGTGAGATCTTGGATTAGGAGGCCTTACAACTTGGTTATCCTCTCCAAGATGAGATGGCTGTTGACTTCATTCTCAACTCTCTTTCCAGTCACTATGATCAATTTGTTATGAACTTTAACATGAATGACTGGGTAAAGACAGTGCCAGAGCTATATGGGATGCTCAAAATGGCAGAGATGAACATTTCCAACAAAGTAAGCCAAGTGTTAATGGTTCGATCTGGTGGTGCTAAAAAGCCCAAAATAAAGAAGAAAAGTTATAACAGCAAAAACAAAGGAAAGGCTCCTGTTGCTGCCAAACCTGCCACCAACAAGAGCAAGCAAGCTGTGAAAGCCCCTCTTCCAGAAGAGCGGCAATGCTATGAGTGTAACAAGATGGGGCACTGGAAACGTAACTGCCCCTAGTATCTTGCCAAGCTCAAAGTGAAGAAGGCTAATGGAGAAGGCACTTCTTCAGGTATTCTAATATATGTTATCGAACTTTTCACTGTTTCAAGCAACACATGGGTATTTGATACCGGGTGTGGTTATCACATCATTAATGTCTTGCAGGAGCCTGAGAAATGGAAGAAACTGAAGCCGGGAGACATGGAGCTCATTGTTGGCGATGGGAAAAGAGTCCTAGTTCTGGCAACTGGCACATTTAATCTTACATGTCCTTCTGGTCTTGTTGTTGTTTTGAACAATTGTCTTTATGCACCTGGTTTAACCAGGAACATCATTTCAGTTTCGTTGCTTTTTGAACAAGGATTTAGATATGTTTTTAATGGTGTTGTTATTTCTGCTTATCTAAATGATATTTACTATTTTGAGGCTAAACCTCGAAACGGTATATATGAAATTAATGTTCAGCCTAGCAGTAACATATATCACCTTTCTAAATGTCAGAAAAAAGTGATTCATTCCTATGGCATTGTAGACTTGGCCATATAAGCAAGGCACGCGTAAAATGGCTCCAATCTGAGGGGATTCTTGAATCCACCGAAACAGACTCATTTGATGATTGCGATTCCTGCTTAGCTTGCAAACTCACCAAGGATCCCTTCACCCATGTTGGTGAATGAGCTAGTGATCTACTAGGACTCATACACTCAGATGTATGTGGTCTTTTTAGAACCATGACTAGGAATCATGAGAGATACTTCGTTACGTTCATCGACGACTATAGTCGATATGCTTATGTCTATCTCATGAAGCATAAGCATGAAACTTTTGAAAAGTTCAAAGAGTTTCAAAACGAAGTTGAAAACCAACTTAATAGAAAGATTAAAATGCTTCACTCAGATTGAGGCGGTGAATACCTAAGCTTGGAATTTCTCGATCATCTAAAGGAACGTGGAATGGTTTCACAACCCACTCCACCAGGCACACCCCAACTTAATGGCGTGTGTGAAAGGAGAAATCGAACCCTACTAAATATGATTCGATCGATGATGTGTAGAACAAATTTACCTCACTCCTTTTGGGGTTTTGCTCTTATGACTGCTGCTCGACTCGTAAATCTAGCGCCGACCAAAAAGGTAAACAAAACTCCATATGAGATATGGCATGGGCATAAGCCGAATTTGAGTTACCTAAGAGTATGGGGGTGTGATGCTTACATCACAAGTGACTCTGATGACAAGCTCGACCCTCGAGGCGAAAAGGTTGTTTTCATCAGATACTATAACCAATGTGGTTATTACTTCTATCATCCTGATGCAAGTACGATTTCCATCAAAAGGAAGGCTAAACGGTTCCTTGAAGATGAACTTCTTAGTCGAGGAACCGAAAGTAACTTAGTAGATCTTGAAGAAGTTCAAGGACTACAAACAACCGTTGACAAGGTCGGAACGTCTGAATCACAACAAATTGTTGATACTGAATCAGACCCGAACACAAGCCTTCGCAGGAGCATCAGGACTCGTAAAGAACCCGATAGATACCTTTGGCATGTTGAGGGTTCAGAAGTCCTGACAGTAGCCGAGTCTGATGACGAGCCTACCAGTTACAAATCTGCTATTTCTAATCCGGATTCTACGAAATGGCTAGAGGCCATGGAAGCCGAGATGCAATCCATGCGTGAAAATCAAGTCTGGGACTTGGTTGAGCTACCCCCTGAATCTCGGGCAGTAGGGAGCAAATGGGTTTTCAAAAGAAAAACCGACATGCATGGAAATATACAAACCTATAAAGCACGGCTAGTAGCGAAAGGTTTCACTCAAACTCAAGGTATTGACTATGATGAAACCTTCTCGCCCGTTGCTATGATCAAATCGACCAGGATATTACTTGCCATAGCTGCCTACTATGATTACGAAATTTGGCAAATGGATGTTAAAACCGCCTTTCTTAATGGACATCTTTCCGAAGATGTATATATGGTTCAACCTGACGGTTTTATCGATCCAAAATATCCTAATAGGGTGTGTAAGCTAAATAGGTCCATTTATGGACTCAATCAAGCATCTCGGAGCTGGAATCTTCGTTTTGACCAGAAAGTCAAAGAGTTTGGTTTTGTCAAGAACGAAGATGAACCTTGTGTTTACAGAAAGGCTAGTAGGAGTGCTATATCATTTCTCATCTTGTATGTAGATGATATATTGATCATTGGAAACAACATCCCCATGCTTAAGGAAATTAAACATTGGTTGGGATCTTGCTTCGCAATGAAGGATCTTGGAGAAGCTGCTTACATTCTAGGAATCAAGATCTATAGGAATAGATCTAAGCGACTTCTTGGGCTAACTCAGAGCACATACATAGATCAAGTAATGAGACGCTTCAAGAAAAAACTCCAAGAAAGGAGGTGTTCCAGTGACTAAAAGAATCGTCTTGGACAAATCGCAAGCTCCCTCTGAGGACCGTGAGATAAAGCAAATGGAAGCAGTTCCATATGCTTCAGCGATTGGTTCTATCATGAATGCTATGGTATGTACTCGACTAGACGTCTCGTATGCTTTGAGCATGACCAGCTGTTACCAGCAGAGCCCTGGGATTGCCCACTGGACCGCAGTTAAGAACATCCATAAGTACTTAAGAAGGACAAAAGATATGTTCTTAATATTTGGAGGAGTCAATGAGGAGCTCACTAAAAAATGTTACACCGATGCTAGTTTTCAAACTGATCGAGATACCTCTCGCTCACAAACGGGTTTCGTGTTTACTCTCAACGGAGGAGCTGTCTCATGGAAAAGCTCCAAGCAGAGTGTTGTAGCTGATTCTACCACGGAATCTGAGTACATTGCCGCATCAGATGCCGCAAAGGAAGCTGCTTGGATGAAGAAGTTCATAACCGATCTCGATGTGGTTCCAAGTATCATGAAACCCATCCAAATATTTTGTGATAACACAGGTGCTATTGCTCAAGCCAAGGAGCCTAGATCACATCACAAAGCCAAGCACATTTTGAGAAAGTTTCACTACATACGTGAGATTGTGGAACGTGGAGACATCGTTATAAACAAAATTAGCACAAGTCAAAACTTAGCTGACCCATTTACTAAGACAATGACTCAAGAGAAACTTGACCGTCATATGGACGCTATTGGGCTTAGATTAGCTAGTGAAATGTTTTGATTTAGTATTTGGATGTACGAACATCAAACAATTGTATTCCTGTATTCATTTTGATTTACTAGTTAAATGCAATTCTTGAATCCTACAACTGTGTTCGAATTTGATACGTTTAATCCATGAATCTTGTATTCTAAATTATCCGTAGTCGGTCAGACTCGTGGGAACGACTTTGAATTAAGACTATTCTGATTTTGGACTCAAGGAGTTGACTTCCAAATTCACAGGCCTCATTGTGAATGACGCAGGACGTAACTCGCATCAAATCATCTTCATGGATCTTAGTCATAAGATGTTTTTGATCTAGGCATACTCATTTAGTATCCTCTGACCTGAGATACACACTAGAACCTTCGTTTACTAAAGACGATTCTTTGATCAGTGTCAACCATTATCGCGTAACTGCCAGTCATAAAGGCGTTGGTTGGGAGTGGTTCTGAAGTTCAGTGGGAGTTGTATGTAGTCAAGATGAGATTCTGTACTCTTACATTATATGTAACAGTTAGACATCTGGGCGTCCTTGTTGATTCAAACTGGTGAAGTGTAAGGCCTTACCCAAACTTACTGTGTGTTTGATTGGACCACTTTGATTCTTGAACGAGAACGATAATGATTGAATGCCATATGAGATTGAATATGATCCATGTCTCATTGTTCAATTGATGTCTTTTACAGAAAGGATAGATGACAACGATTGCCATAAGTCTATTGTCTTCAAGTAGCAAGCCGTTGCTAAAGGGAAGATACCTTGGTTAGTGACTTTAAAGTGTCATGACCTGTTGGGGGCAGCTATGTGTAGCTAGAGCACCGCTGGCTGTCTGCGTTGAGATCTTATCAGAGATCGTCCAAGTGGGAGCTATTGGATATTTATGTCCGGTTCAATAAGTCAACGCTGCCGACCGGGTCTTGACCCGTAAGAGTTACACCGTGGTCAACGAACTAAAATCCACTTAACTAATTTAACTGGTAATTACGAACGATACGCGGGCATTAAACTGAGAGACGGGTTCGTAAATCGGGTGGGACGAGAATTCTCTTGCATCGCCATTTGGCGCGCACCTAGATTTCGGCCATTAGGATTATGTAGGTCCCCTTGATGTGTATGGATCTTCACAGAATTGTCTTTCCAATCAAAAGTGTGGAATCCTCTTGATCAGAATTAGCAGAAAACGTGTAGGAAACAGAAATCAGCAATCACTTTCAAACCGGATCTTTATTGATTATCTATCAAACAAGAATTACAATCAATCAAGATCCCTAACCCTTATTTCGTCCAAGCTAGTAATGCTCTCACGAAATTGCTCTATCACAACTGTTTTTGCTGATTAACCTAAACCCTAATGTCTAACCTTGTTTATATAACACAAGGTTTACAAGTGGGCTAGGTTTACACTCTTGGGCTGCGAATTGGACAGGCCCAATTCGCCCCCATCACCCAATTCTTTGGGTTTAGTTAGCCCAAACATTACAACTAACTATTACAAAGCTAAACCCGCTAACTGTTTATCGTTTAACTAATTACAAGATATCCAAAGACCAAATCTAAGCTGTTGTCACAAACATGCACCAACAAACTCCCCCTTGACAATAGCTTTATAAAAACTTTGTCTTGAGTCAAAACATTGTCTTCGGTCTTCTTGCAATCTTCAAATAATCTTGCACTGTCTTTGGTCTTTGGATAGCTTCAGCTTCAATAGCTTCTGTCAGCAACAGACTCCCCCTAAGCTGATGCATCCAATCACCAAATCTTCAACACGTTAGCGTTTGAGTAAACTCCAGTTCAGCATTTGCACAGCAATCTTCAAACTCTTCAATATTGTCTGCAATTTAGAAAGGAGGTTCTACCATGCAGCCAATCAAACTCTCATCTTCACACTTCACAGCAACTTCTCAGCAACAAACCGCTTCAATCTGTATACTATAAAACAAACATCTCGAGAAACCATAAGAATTTTTCAACATAAGTTAAATAAATTGTTATTTTTCAACAGATTAGTTAAACTGTAGCACAGATTAAGCATTTTCAATTTCATCACCAACACGCAAAACTTTTTGTTCAACACACAAGAACCTGCAGAAGTTAAAATTTGAACTCGCTTACTAACACTGTCTCCCCCTATCAATAACAATTCCTCCAAGAATAACAGTTTACCGTACATTAAGAATTTTAAACAGAAAAAGACACTATTTTTGGATTTTTATATTTTTCTGAAAGCAAGTAAATAACAAAAACAATAAACACTCTATTTTTGTGAGAATCATTGGTAAGAAGATCATATCAGCACAATCAAACTATTTCACACAATTAGATAATTCTTTATTTAATTTTTAGTGAAAAGCAGTTCAAGACGATTACCAGTATGTTTGTCCACTTAAACAAAATGCATGAACATTTCAAGTACCATTACCGTATGATACGTTAAGGTAAGTTTATTATACTGAAATACGAGCGTGTCCCACTTCAGGATATACCCCCACGATCAAGGTATGCACAAAGATTCATCGTAGTATACTGAATTCATACGTTAAGATATCATGACGGTGTCTATATCTGCATATAATATGTGTTATCATGTTTTGATTGCTTAACTATGAACACCCAAATAAATACTAATCAAATCCTGGAAATATAAACAACACATTCTATCATGCAAGTATCTTCCCTACCACATATTTCACAAGTCCAATCCTGAGTTCTGAAATCTTAACTGGGAATAGGTTGAGAAGAGAACAGAATAGATCTTTAGTAGAGATGGTATAATATACAGATTAAATGAGATTTTCTCAGTTTGATATAGGTTTCTTGGGTTTCTTTTGGGCACTTGAGGGCCTCTTTCGGGTGTATTAGATCTATAGCGCGACAACGGACAGCTAGGTCAACATGTATCTGGATGCAGCAGAAGCTGTCGTTGCCTAGCACCTCCAGGTCAGCATATATCTGGATGCAGCAGAGGAGGTACACGACTTTTTTCAGAGAAGATTTCAGAATCAGATCAAAATTGTGTGTATCAGGAAAACATACAGACATTCAAATATAAATGAGCTAATTCCAAGTGACTTTCTTTTCTGAGGTCATGTACAATTTTAGTTCTAACAGACAGACAGCCAAGATATCCCTAGATGAAATAACAGTATAAAGACCCAAAACTTCAGATTTTGGCAATCTATCAACGCAAGAATTAAGGTCATTAAACCATACACCACTGATGTGTTCCCCACTCATATTCAGTTCATTTAAGTTTATATCACATTGGTAAGTTGATTATTTCATGCTTTTTGCCTACTGGTACATCATATGATGAAGCTGCTATCACATTTAAGCAATTTATGGTTCAAGTTCAGTGTGATAGTCTAACTTGCTGATGTACTATCATTTCTTCTTTTCACACAGTGATAACTCATTTTTGATTTTCTATTTTTTTTTATGTTTTTGATTTTTCAATTTTTTTTTTGTGTTTTTGATTTTTAAGAAAAGCAGTAAACTATTTACAAAAATTCTTATGAAAAACCAGTTATTCAGGATTCCTCATCCCGTTGAGTTCGACTAAGTGTTCAAAGCGAGCCCTGTCAAATGCTTTAGTATAAAGATCTACCAGGTTATCTTCTGTGTCGACTCGATGTAGTTCAATCAGTCGCTTTTCAGCACAATCCCGTATAAAATGATGACGTATGTCAATATGTTTTGTGCGACTGTGGTTCACGGGATTATTAGTTATTGAAATAGTGGCATTATTGTCTATCATAATAGGAGTACGAGTGAAATCCAAACCGTAATCGCGCATCTGCTGTTGTATCCAGAGAACCTGAGAGCAGCAGCTTCCAGCAGCAATATATTCAGCTTCACACGTAGATGTAGACACACAGGATTGCTTCTTGCATTGCCAAGACACGATCCTGCCTCCTAAGAACTGACAACCACCTGTTGTAGACTTTCTGTTCGACTTGCATCCTCCAAAGTCTGAGTCAGTGTAAGCAACAAACGTCAAATCACTATCAGCTGGATACCATAACCCAAGTTTAGGTTTCCCCTTCAAGTAACGAAGAATCCGCTTCACTGCTTTCATGTGTGACTCTTTAGGATTCGCCTGATATCTGGCACACAGGCATACGGCAAACATGATGTCGGGTCTTGAAGCAGTCAAGTACATTAGAGAACCAATCATTGCCCTTTATTGAGTAGGATCAACATCTTCAGTACTTTCATGATCTAGGCCAAGATTGTGATTTTCACATATGGGTGTGTTGGAAGTAGTGTAATCATTCATTTTGAACCGACTCAAAATGTCATACACATACTTTGTTTGATGAATAAACATCCCATCCGCCTTCTGTTCAACTTGTAATCCCAGAAAGTGAGATAGCTCACCCATAGCACTCATTTCGAACTTGCTCTTCATCACCTGCTCGAACTCTTTACACATGCTTTCATCTGATGACCCAAATATGATGTCATCCACGTACACCTGTACCAGCAGAAAATCTTCCTTCTTCCTCTTGATGAACAGTGTACTGTCAATCTGACCTCTTTCAAAAGCATTCTTTATCAGATGTGTAGACAGTGTCTCGTACCACGCCCTGGGAGCATGATGTAACCTATACAAAGCCTTATCAAGTTTGTAGACTCGATCTGGATAATCTGGATCAACGAACCCATCTGGTTGTGAGACATACACCACTTCTTGGACTTTCCCGTAAAGAAACGCACTCTTCACGTCTAGTTGGTAAACTTTGAAGCCCTTGAAAGAAGCAAAAGCTAGAAACAGACGAATTGCCTCCAACCTCGCCACTGGTGCAAACACCGCATTGTAATCTATCCCTTCTTGCTGATTGAAACCTTTGACCACCAATCGAGCCTTGTTTCGCGTGACTATACCTCTTTCATCCTTCTTGCACCTAAACACCCATTTAGTGCCAATTTCTGTTTCACCTTTAGGAATATCAACCAACTCCCAAACCTTCAAATTTGCAAACTGGGCCAATTCCTCTTGCATAGCTTCAACCCATGAATTGTCTTTAAGAGCCATATGAATGTTCTTTGGCTCCTCTTGGGAAATAAAGCAACTATACAAGCACTCGTTCACAATCCCAGTCTTCTCAATCGACACAAATAAACCAGTATTCGCTGCTATGCTTCTTCTTGTCTGAACACCTGCAGCAGGATCTCCAAGTATCATGTCAACTGGATGATCTCTATTTGCTCGTGTAGTAGCAACCGCATCGACTTCCAAATTGTCACCAAGGTTTGATCCAACCTCCCCCTGAATATGCTGATCCGCAAACGGATTAATGAATTCCTCCCCCTGATTGGGTTCGGTTTCATCGTCCATTGAATCAGTGTCAGCAGCATCATGGGAAGTGTCCGGAGCATCTGTCATATCAACATTCGATCTAGGCATAAACTCGCCTTCATCATCACCAATCACTGTTTGAATCAGCTGAGACTCATCTGCATTGGAAAACTCAGGAATATTAAATGATTTAAAAACACTCTCATAATCATATAATATAGCTGGTCCACTCGTTGACTGTTGAGGTTTGTATGAAGTAATTTCAACATTAAACACAACCTCAATTTTACCATTTTTTAGATTAAAAACCCTTTTATTCGGTGCGCCAGGTACGTAACCTAGAAAGTAGCCCTCGTCAGCCACCTCACCGAATTTTTGTTTATCTTTATTTCGCACAATGGTGCAGGGTAATCCAAATGGTTCAAAGCCTTCTAAGTTTGGTTTCTTGTTAAACATTAATTCATGACAACTTTTGTTAAAACGTTTAACAGTCAAAACTTTGTTTAGGATGTAGCAAGCAGTATTCACAGCTTCTCCCCAGAAGAGAACTGGTAGCTTAGAATCTGAAAGCATCGTCCTAGCAGCTTCAATCAACGTCTTGTTTTTCCTCTCAGCAACTCCATTCTGTTGAGGCGTATAAGGAGCAGAATATTGATGTTCAATTCCCTTGCGAAGACAGTAGAGATCTAGAATACGATTCTTGAACTCCGTGCCATTATCACTCCTTATCCTCTTGATCTTTGCATCATGGACGTTTTCCAATTTTGTAAAAAGATCTATCAACATCTCTGCTGTCTCATCTTTTGTACCTAAAAAGAAAACCCATGAATAACGTGAGTAATCATCAGTGACAACTAAACAATAGTACTTTCCACCTATGCTCCTCACGTTCACTGGACCGAATAAATCCATGTGAAGTAATTCGTAAGGGGCATCTATGGAATTTACTGTTTTTGATTTATGAGGTTTCTTATGTTGTTTTCCCTTTTGACATGATTTGTCTTCCACTTGAAACCTCCGCAATGGAACCCCTTTCACTAGCTCATTTTTAACAAGATAGTTCATTTTGCGATAGTGAATATGGGCCATGCGTCTGTGCCACAACATCGATTCAGCTTCAGATGCTTTTGATAGTAAACACGCCACCACTGCCGTTGGATCCTTAGCACCCATGTCCATGACATAAGTGTCATTTCTCCTTGGCGCTCGCATCATTATCCAATCGTCCGGTATCTCCAAACCTGGTTTCAACACTAATGCTTCATTCTTGGTAAAATGGACCGAGTGACCCTTATCGCAGACTTGTGACACGCTCATAAGATTGTGTTTAAGCTGCTCAACATAGTTCACTTTGTCCAGTGTGATCTTCCCATTGGTCACCTTTCCTCGTCCTGTAATTCTACCACCTTTTGCACCCGCAAAATTCACATGTCCTCCATCATAATCTTCAAATTCAGTTAACAATCTCGCATCCCCCGTCATGTGCCTGGAGCAGCCACTATCAACATACCACAAGTTGATAATCCTCCTTAGCAGCTCCTGCACACACCAACCAAAAGATTAGTTAGATTGGGGGACCCAAGCCTTAATGGTCTTGGGTCGTCCAAATTCACCAACCACCGGAACATCCATCCAATATCCATTACTCCTAACTGGAGTCTTGGATCTTAGACCTGTTGGAATCTGATTTTGATTTCCACTAGGTCTTTGGTCCTGAGGGTTCCTATGTGTGTTTGGACTATTTGACCTTTGAAAATTTTGATTTTGATTCCAAGAAGCATTATAGTTATAATTTCTAAAGCCATTGTTATAAAAATTTCGACCACCATTATTTTGGTATCGATTTTGATATTGACCTTGACTTCTGAAATTATTTGTGTTTTGATTGTTCATTCTTGGTGAACTGCTTCTAGGTCTCTCAAATCTGCCTGGTGGAGATCTAGGCTGAAATCTAGGTTGATTTCTTTGAAAACGAGGAACTTGTGGAGTTCCTCTTTCAGCCTTATCCTCACCAACAGCAACTGTCTCTGGTTGCTTAGGAGCATATTTCTTTGGAGAGTTGGACTCTCTCTCCTGCTTATCACCATTTTTCTCTGGTGACTTCTCGCTCTTCCTCTCATTCACCTGTGCTTCATTCTTTTTGTTAGGACAGCAGCTAGCTACATGTCCTTTGGTGTGACATTTGAAGCATGACATCTTTTTCGAAGACTTCTTATCTGAAGCCTTTGAACTAGATTCAGGCTTTGATGATGATGCCTTAGAAGGATTTGGTTCAGTTTGCTTAATTTCAGAATTTTCTTTGTTTTTATTTTTAGCAAACTCTACGTTCGATTCATTTTCAATAACAGCTGTCTCGTTTTTCATGTCACTTCCTTGAACAAAATTTATCTTTTTAGCAAAAGTCGAATTTTTATTCTTAGGTTGTGAAGTTTTCTTTTTCAAAACTGGTTTGCTGTTATTATCCTTCTTGGCCTCATCTCTCTCAGCCTCATCTCCTCGACTTGCTGTGGAACTACTTGGTGCTGTTGACATGAAATTTGTTAGCTCATCTTCATCAGGTAGGAATGAATAATCATGACTAAGAGGAGGTGGGACCTCATTAAAGCCTTGGAATCCCACACTAGTCTTGTCATTACTCTTCTTTAACCCACCCATCATATGTTTCATAACAAAAGCAGAATCCCTGAATTGACCCAATTTCTTTTCAAGTTCAACAATTCCGAGTTGAGCATCTGACAACTCTTTATTTTTATCAGAAATCTCTTTAGTTTTTTCAGCCATCATGTCATGAGCTAAGTCAATGACTTGAAGTTTTTCATTTAATTTGCAGGTTACGGCTTCAATTTCACTTTCATAACCTTTTATTTTCTTCAAGTAAGACGTTTCATTTCTTTTAGCAAAAAAGTTTGATTCTTTAATGTTAGACATTTCACTTACCAAACTTTTGTTTTGTGCAGACAACCTGTCAACCTCACCCTGTAGTTCACGACATTTTAAACACACATAATTAGATTTTACCTCTCCTGTTTGTTTGTCAAGGTTGGCCATTAGAGCTGCAAGCTGAGCTTCCAATTGTTTATACTTAGCATCCTTTTCCTCAGCTTCTTTTTCATATTCAGACTTTTGTTTTTCATCTTCAGCACCTGTTGTCTGATCAACCTTCTTTTCTTCAGCTCTATTCTCTACCTTCACCTCAGCATCCACTTTCACTTCAGCATCATCTACTTTAGCTTCACCATCAACGACTGGAGTAATCTTTGCCATGAATGCTTGAGTGGCATTCCCATCACTTTCTAAGTGAATGCTCCAATCATATGAACCCTCTCTTGCAGTAGAGATCAACGCCTTTGAGCTAGAGTTGTTTGATGCATTCCTGTTGTTTGAACTCTGGCTCGAATTATCTTGCTTTTGTTTCTGACATTCCCTAGCAAAGTGCCCATAACTTTGACAATTAAAGCACCTCACTTTGGTCTTGTCGAAACCAACACTCCTTCCCACAAACTTTCTTCCTGTTCTATTCATGAACCTTTTCACATGCCTAGAAATCATGGCCATTTGCCATTGCAAATCCATCTCTTCAAGATCATCAGGGTCAATCTGATCATAGTCTTCATCTAAAGTAGCAGGATCAGAAATCTTTCCCTGAATATAGTTTTCATAGGAAGCAACAAACGAAGCAAGTAGAGCCAGATGCTCTTCAGCAGACTTCACACCCATTGGCATTGACTTAGCACTAGTACTCTGCTTAGAGGCTGATGTTTTCTTTACTCCTGATGATCCTCCTGAAGCAGCAACAAAGCACACATCACCATCCTGATTCACCATAACCTGCTCATTCTCACATGATAAAAACGCAGTAGCAAAGTCGCTAGAAGCGTTGTGAGATGAAGAAGATGTAAGCCCATTGTAAACAGCCGGATCTTGAACCTGATCATATCCAGTATCTTTCTTCTTCATGCTGAGCTCATAAGCTCTCAACTTTCCTACTACCTCTTCAAGCTCTTTTGTTTCATAATCTGCTTCACCCTTGATCATCAGAGTGTAGATATCCCACTTAGTGGGCAAAGCATCAAGCAGCTTGTCATTCTTCTCCACGTCAGAATAGCAATCGATCTCATAATTATCCATTTCTGACATCAGATGGTAGTAACGAGTGATGACGTCTTCAAGTGACTCATGCTTCATGTACTTGAAAACAGCAAACTGCTTCTTCAGTAGATCAATCTTGTTCTTCTTGACATCAGCATTTCCAGCGTATCTTTTCTCCAAAGCATCCCACATATCCTTTGAGTTAGTGTACTTCTTGAAGGTATGTTTGATGCTATCAGGTAACGACATTTTGATTGCAGCCAAGGTTCTCTTTTCAGCCTCATACATCTTTTTATCATTATCTTGTATGTTCACATATTCTGTTCTACGTGGTCTGCCCTCAAAGTCGTGTGAAGGATTTATGTACCCATCTTCGATGCATATCCACATGCGCGTATCCTGATATTCAATGAAGGACTGAAAACGATCCTTCCATGTCAAATAGTTCTCCACCTTCATCATCTTAGGTGGTTTGTTGGTAGTACCAACCTCATGTTCCATCTTCAACAACTCGTTCAAAGTAGACATGTTCGACATTTTAACGTTGCAGACTGAGAAAACCGTACAAAATTTTCCGAAAAACAGTGATTACCAAATTACACCCTTAGAATCGTCTCGAAAAGGCGAATCCAATGATATATAATGTCCTAAAAATCACATGAATTCAACGGTGCAAACGGTTCTGTCTAACGAGCTACGGATCTAATTCTATTTGCAAAACACTGAAAATTTTCCGACACTTGCCAACTAAAATTCCACCACTTAATTCCTCTATTAATTTCGCTGGTTTTCACTTAATTTCGCTGGTATATTAGTTAAATTTGCTGGCCAATTTCGCTGGACTGTTAAATTTGCTGGTCAAATTCACTGGACTGTTAAATTCGCCGGGTAACTAGTTCGCTATTACGACGACTAATAAAGTCGCCGAAGCCGAGATAATTTCGCTGTGGAAAATTATTCGGTTACCAAAGTCGCCTTTGGATTTAAGTTCGCCGATGACCGAGTTATTTAGTCCCAAATTCGCCAGGTGTTAATTTCGCTGGTCAGTCAGCAAAATTAATCAAATTCGCCAAAACAGTCAAATTCGCCCGGTAACTTTGGAAACTCAATCTGATCGAAATACTTGATGATTTTCTGATTCTCCTAACAACTTTCTGCAAAATCAAAACAAGCAAATTATCAGTGATTTTCAAAAATCAACAAGAAACAGAACGAAGAACACGAAGAACAATCTTCGAATCTTCAAGTGTTTCCTGCCAAAATCCTTCAAACAATCAACCGAATCTTTCCAGAAATCCTGCAAAACACCAAACAAACAAGCCAGAATATCAAAACAGCCAACAAAATTCGCAAATCAAAATCAAACACACAAAAAATTTCGAAAATTTTCAAAACCCTAATTATCAGGTTTCAAAAATTTCGAAATTTTACTCCCTGTTTCTGCAGCAAACAATTCTGAACCGAGCAATCAAGAGCCTAACGCTCTGATACCAATTGTAGGTCCCCTTGATGTGTATGGATCTTCACAGAATTGTCTTTCCAATCAAGAGTGCGGAATCCTCTTGATCAGAATTAGCAGAAAACGTGTAGGAAACAGAAATCAGCAATCACTTTCAAACCGGATCTTTATTGATTATCTATCAAACAAGAATTACAATCAATCAAGATCCCTAACCCTTATTTCGTCCAAGCTAGTAATGCTCTCACGAAATTGCTCTCTCACAACTGTTTTTGCAGATTAACCTAAACCCTAATGTCTAACCTTGTTTATATAACACAAGGTTTACAAGTGGGCTAGGTTTACACTATTGGGCTGCGAATTGGACAGGCCCAATTCGCCCCCATCACCCAATTCTTTGGGTTTGGTTAGCCCAAACATTACAACTAACTATTACAAAGCTAAACCCGCTAACTGTTTATCGTTTAACTAATTACAAGATATCCAAAGACCAAATCTAAGCTGTTGTCACAAACATGCACCAACAGATTACATGCAAGTAGTCTTCTCAACACTTGTCCAAGTTTCATTTTGCATGTCCACCATGTGTAGAGCATGCATGAAGGTTCAAATATATATGTAGGAGGTGTATAAATTTTTTAGAGAGTGGTTACAAGAATTAACGAACAAAACTCTCATAACAACCACCGGTCCCAACCGCCCCGGGTAGTCCGCTGCCACCGTCGCCTCGCCGGCCCACCCTGCCGCCGCCGCTCTCTGCCGGTCGTCGCCGCTTGCACCGCCGGCCACCACCGCCGAGAACCGGCTCACATTCGCGTATCTCTCGTTCGTGTAACTGGTACTCGTTCGTTGAACCTCGGTGTCTCAACCCCCTATGGTTGATGTTCTATTTCGTGTTTGCATGTTGGTGATCTTGTTCCATTACGGGTGCTCCTTGGTATAAAAATGTTGGTGTTATTTTGCTACATTCGCTTCCGTTACCTAAAATGTGTATATAGTTTTAACTAGTTAAAGTTTATTTTGAATAACCTATTTCTAAATGCATTCTTATTTGTCAAAAAATGTTTTGACTAAATCCTTGTAGCAAAATAAACACATATTTAATATGAACCGGGTTCATAAAATAAAAGTAAAATTATACCACGGATCTCCTTCAAGAACAAGCCTTGAGAGCTACCTAGTAATCTGGGTCCGCTGCCTGCGGGATCAGGTAGGGAACACTTATGTTCGGGGAAAGTTTCATTGTCCACAATTGAAACATATATTTGTTCAACACTTTCTACCGGACTGTAACTTACTAACAGATGCTGCTGATGAGTGTGGTTGAGAATGTAATCAACAACAAACTGAGAACTATCGATCAAAAACTTCCATGCTTTTGAAACGGTTCTGAACCGCAGCACTGATTTGGTTGGAAGCCTTTTCATAATTTTTCTTGGAGTGCAAAAGGTATGTAGTCAGACACTTTGGTTGCTGAAATATAAAGATAAGAAAATAGATTTTTGAAAGTTCCTCCAATTGGCTAAATTTGATGATCAAGTATAGAAAAGTACCTAAATTTGAAGATCTTAGAGAGATGTTGCACCCTGAATCCGTCACCAAATTAGGGCTTGAAGCGTGAGCGATTTCAACAAGAAAGTGAATCTGTCGATGCCACTCCAATACTTACAGGTTTCAGTTTGAGTTTAGGAATTTGAGTGTGTAGCCCATTATTTGTTTTATTTATAAAGAAATAATATGTCAATAGTTAGGTGTGTTTTTTTCCATTTAATCTACTCTTATTGTAAAATCACACTTCTAGCTATTTCAATTTAGGTTGGTTTATTTGTTTGATTTCTGGTGAATACATACCGTGTCAAGAAAAATATATATATTATGAGAAAGCCCATGTTCAAACAGGAATAATAGGCAAATTGAGGGGCTGTTTGGTAGCCTCTTAATGACCATTCAGATGTTACCTCTTAATGGTTTAAAACCTCTGAATGAATAAGAGGTAACCTCAAGTCTGAATGGTTAAGAGGTAACCTCTGAATTGTAAATCATCACATGTCACATTCTTCTACTTTCTCATTGGTAAAATTCTTAATGATTCCATTAAGAGGTAGCCTCTTAATGACCATTCAGAGTCTACCAAACAGCCCCTGAATGTAATTCTCATAGATGTTACTTGTGAGTAGTTTAAAATTAGTTTGACTAACAAAAAATGATAAAGTCCCTGGCTCTTGTTCATTCGTCTAAGTTATCATATATAGAAAGTTTGCTTCCGCAATTAAAAAAACTAGCAAAATTGATTAAATGTATATTACACGCTATTTTACATCAATATTTAACAAAAACCTAAAATCCAGCTATTATATAGCTATATTTAATCACTATTAATATTTAAAAAAAAATAAAAAAATAATAACTGAAATCCTTCTATTTAATTTTGGCTACCTACCCTGTAGCTACCATCGATCTATACAGCGACCATATTGACAGCTATGGTATTCAATATTCATCGTGGTTTGAGCAAGACGTCTCCTTAGATATGCATTGCAATTAAAAATCAAATGAGTAATGAAATTAAGCACATACAATATATATTGCAACTGAAGATCCACATGATAATACAGAAATATTAAGTATATAGACTTAAGATCTGAAAGAAAGCCAACATCCAAACTATGGGACTTTGAACAAATAAAAGATAACAATACCATCAATGAGTAGTGCTTAAACGAACATCGCCATAGTTGAGCTTCAACACCATACATAGCATGCTTGCTTGGTACAAAGTAAGTTGTTATAAGAGACATGCCTCACAATCTTTCCATCATATTTGTAATAACAAAGACTATATATCATCTCAGTGATCTAGCAAAAGCAATGTTTCCATGTAGGAACAAGCATAGTGTGAGAATCCATTCCCAGAAATCCGAGTATAATTAATGCATTTGGAGTGAAGTTCATGAACAAAGACATCATCTACATTTTAATCAGCTTCCATTGCAAATATAGGTTCATTATTCTTCCTAAATCCGAGTACCGCTTCTATTGATGCATCTAGTGAGTTAATGTTGAATAGCTTTGTAAAAGAGTTTGGAACACCGTGCTCCATCATCCATACACCACACCGTAAACTTGTTTATCAGCCTCTTCAACTGTTTCAATTACAACGAGAGACTCTTTTAGCTTAGATATAACCACATTACGGTTAGGGGCACAGGCTATAGTATCTCGGAGTGATATTTCCATAAATTTTTCACTTGTCATGTCAAATGACACAATCATATTATACCCATGAAATTCAGAGGTCATGATTCTGGTATTAATATCAACAACATGCTAATACATAACCTCATCTATAGTAATCTGATCTGGGTTCAATTGAATTTCAATACAATCAACACAGATTACATACCTTACGAGTATACATCATCTTCTACAAGCTGGTTTAGATCACAAAGATCTAAACCCTAGCTTTCTCTCACTAACACATAGTCTCTCTCTCTCTAGAATACACACAGTGATGGAGAAAATGGACAAGTTGGGTGAGGTGCACAAAGCTTCAAGAGTTTCCCTAATCTACACAATACACACATATATATAGGCTAGGGACTAAACCCGGACAAAACACAATGTCCGGGATACAAAACAATACAATAATCCGAAACACTAGAAAGTCGTCCGGAATGCCTTCAGCAATTCTGATAATCTTCATTATCGTTGACTTTAACTCGGACTTCTGCTTTGGTTGACACAGAACTGATAAGCGACAGTTACCCGACAGGAACTGCACTTACAGTCTCCCCCTTAACTGTTGCATCAGTTCTGTGTGGCATCGATAATATTCAATCACCATATACTGCACTTACAGTCTCCCCCTTGACTGATGATATCATGCATGCTTTCAACTTAAGCTGAGACTTGATTTTATAGGTGGAGCACATCGATCTTCAACCCTTCTAATTAAAGACTTGCTGACGATCACTTAAGGCCGCTTTGAGAAACCCGAAGAATCCAACATCTAACACTGTAGATCCTCCCCCTCAAACTACTCCCGAATCAAGTTAACGCGAACCGAACTACAACCACATGCAGGAATATCGCTCGATACATTAATCTTCATACCTAAGCGGTAGCAGAAAGAAACATTGGATTTCCAATGCCCAATCTTGAACACTTCATACTTCACAAAGACATGAAGCTCAGTTCGATAAGTTAATAACAAACTGAACTTTGTAAAAGTACATCCACCATCTTGATCAGAGTCTTCAACCGAGTGTCTGAAATCATTTCATCTCGAATCTTCAAGATCTAATCTCGTATCTTCACAAATCCACCAATTACCCGCTGACTTTCGTCTCTGATCTCCCCCTCAATGTAAGAACCCCTATTTCGAGAATCCGATCAGTCACCAACTTGGAAGAGGTACCAAGAAGACTAATCTTCTCTACTCTAACTGGCATACGATAAAGGCATGACCTTCAACTACTTGCCAAACGAACAATTTGCATCATCACGTCAACACTTGATTGAACCTCGAACAAACTTGACAAAACTCAATCATACACTAGCTCTAACTTGCTTCATGTTATAAACACTTCGCCACCGGTAAGATTAACACTAAGTTAATCTCAAAGATAGTAAACATGAACTTGTTTCGATGTAGCACCACGAGCTTTTGATTTACAAAGAAAACAGGAACTTCAAAATTTTTACTCCCCCTTTTTCTTTGTAAACAATACAAAAATCCAAGCAAGTCTTATTCTCTTCACCTCCTCACTTGATCCGGACAACATAAGTACCATAAAACTTTCGATAATCCGAAACTGACTTTAAGTTTCCAAACTACACATAATTCTGACTCTTAGTTAGTTATCTGGTACCCCAGGTAACCCGGAATAACTAGAAAAACTCGGAACATGCACACTTCGAAACTTCCGAACAACACAAACTTCTAAATTTAGCTAAAAATCCGGTACCCCAGGTAACCCGGAATTCTAGAAAATTCGGAACTCGTAAAACCCGAAAGCTCTTGAAACCTCGGATCAGATCATCTGAATTAGTACTTCTTGATGAGGATTAAGTTCTTGATGAAGATTAAGTTGAAATCACTAAGAAATCAAGAAACTTTATCACATCATTGAACACGGTTACGAGAGTATGAAAGTATTGAAAGGGTTGTGGTTTTAAGTGGGTTTGATCTGGAAAAGTTTCTGTAGGTCCCGTTTTTCCGGTGGATCGATAACGTAAACCTAACCTTGTTTATCACAAACACGGTAACGGGTGCGGAATCCCCGTGACGGTGCAAACCAAACAAAGTGTAAAACAAGAACACGCGTAACCAAAAGATTCAATATCAATTGATTAGGGATGAGTACCACCCGAAACATATACAAACAATGTTTACAGAGTTTCACTAAGTCTCACAGGTCTCTCATGCTTTCACACAGAAACAATGAGGGGTATATATACTAGACATAGACACCCACTTGAAGAAACACAAATAACTCGACGAAACAACTTTTGGGCCAAACATTGGGCCTGAAGAAGCCCACAGGCGACGAAACAGGCCAAGGCCACTAAAGAAATGACGAAACACAATTGTGTTTCGTCATATGTCTCACAAATTCATCATTTTCCACATAAGACAAAAATGGTGACATCATCATGACATCACTAAGGTGATGTCATGGTGATGTGTTGGCGGGAAAGGCCGCGACTCTTCGTGCTTCGCATGTCGAACTCTGGGGCGCACAACGGAGGAATTTCGTGACGTCGGGCTTGAGCCGGACCTAACCGTGTCGAAACCAAGTCGTACCGAGCCGAGTCGAACCGAGCCGAGTCGCGTCCACACAAAGTGTATCAACAAACTCCCCCTTGGACGCTACTTGTGATGGTTCGTCTTCTGTGAATGTTCGTCTTCTGTGTCTTTCATGTCGGAGGATCTTCAAAGTCTTCACGCTTCGTAAGAAGAAAGTGTATCAACAAACTCCCCATTTCATTTAGGAAGTGTGTTAACAAACTCCCCCTTAGAATGAACTCTCCATTGAGTCATGCTTGTGAATATTTTGATCTTCAATTCTTTAGATCCTTGTGGTGTTGATGAGAGGTCAGCGGCAACTCGATCATGTTTATCTTTTGAGTGCCTTCACGGCGTGTCTTCATTCCGAAGCTTGTCATCGAACATGTTCTCCTCACCTTTAGCATCTGCACATGCAAGAAATCTAAACGCATAATGAGAAAAACTGCTTGGAATATAGTTTCCATAAACAAACGACACATGTGAGATCGAATCTCAATCAAACACCAACCGACAACAGTTTGAAAGTTTAGAAAATGTTCAGTCTTAATCTTTTAACTTTCAAAACTCGTTAACTTCGACCACTTATGAAGATGCAATTGTTTTCCGGCTTTCGATCAGGATTTTGGGTAGGATAGACTCGAGTTCCAATATCGGTGAATCAAAAATAAACTAGAAGCAAAATCTTTTTGGATTTTCTAAAGTTTATATTAAAACACACCTAAAATCTTTTTGGAATTTTCATTTTTCAAAAGTAAAGACGGAAAACAATAAATAAATATATACAAAGATGCAAAAAGTAAAAGCAGTAAATAAATATTTACAGACATTCTTTTGCGAGTTTCGAGGGTAAGAGAATCATATCAGTGTACGGTCATGCCAAAACGCTCTTGTTGTTCAATTAGTTAACATTTAGATAAGCATCCTAAAACGATTATCGGTATTGTTGTCCACATAAGCTCAACTTATCAGATGTAATCATGGCGAGGGGATACGATTAGTGTATGATTTATACTTACTGACCAGTGTTCATCCACACACGACACATTCCCATATCAAGGTATGCACGAGGGTTCATCTTACCGGTGAGTATACCGATTATCATCTGTTTGACCGTATATGATGTGAGATTCTCACTTATTTGATTTGAAAACAAGCCCTATGTGATAGAATCAATTATTGATGAGGAACTTGATTTTCGATGCATGGGGGCACAGGAGCAAGTTCGTGAACAGGTCAGTACTTTCGTACAACAGAGAGACGAACTTGACTCCCGGATAAATGTGATATATTATCACTTATTTTGAGGGACATGTGATTGTTGATCACTTATTGAGGTCGAATGCAATATATACACGTATGTATAGTATCATGGAAGATCTAGACTTGCGTCCCCATTTTTTTTTCGGTAAAAGATACAACCATGATACCCAGATGATAAGCAGCACAAAGACCGAATATCTCAGAACCTCGGCAATCTCTCACACGAAATTTCGGTACTAAGACCATATGCCAATGAATGGTTCCCACCTGGTCTTCAGTCGATTTAAGATTTATATGGCCCTGCACACTTTAAAATGATTGTGAGCCTACCGATACATCTTATATAGAGCTTCTTAAACATTTTTCATTTTCCATTTCAGTTTAAAGAGGTTTCGACAGACCACTGATGTATTATCATTTTATCTTTTGCTCGCCAGGAAACTCATTTTTTATTTTCTATTGTTTTTGTGTTTTTGACATTTTTCGATGTTTTTGGATTTTTAAAATTTGGATTTACTCCCCCTAAAATCAACAAACTAAGATAAATTTTAAAAACACAAAGGTATTTACAAAAACGATTTCCCGATGTCAGATTAACTCATGTTTTACCTCAATGCCATTTACCAAAATTAATTTTTAATCAGAAAGTATTTATCGAATTTTGGAAAAATCAGTTGGCACGTCGGTAAGCAGTGCGGACCATGACAACATTGACGAGTTTCATAGTGAAACAATCATGTGTGAGGTGATATTTAAAATCAACGTGTCTGGCCAAAGAGTGTTGTACGAGATAATAATTCAAAAAGTAGCTTAAATATCGACAAGTATAGGAGAGATTAGAAATTTAAAACCGTATCCTGTAACTGTTTCATGCATTGCAAGGAATCTGAGTGCTCTCCCAAACTGGATATCCACCCGGTGTGGACTTCAAAGTCGATTTTTACAGCTACTGAGAAATCTCTTCACAGCAACAAGATCAGAAACCTCCAGGTCCGGCTGGTCTTCCATATTGCGCCAACGAAGGTCTTTTTCTTTCTCTTTCAGAAGTAGTGTGCGGTTGTTCAATCCACGCCAAGGCATCCGCACACCCGGTTGGTTTGTTCAACAAACACATTTTCTTCAATCACACCGCGAAGAAATGTACACTGCACGTTCATCTTGTTGATTTTGAACATCAGACGTGCTGCAGGTGCGTACATTTTGATTTGAATCTACCCTGGAGACCCGATCAAAGCCTTTAACAATCACACTTTAAAATGATTTGCATTTTGTCGAAGCTATCAATTTCCTTCAACAAACAATTTTTGTCTTCTTTTTCTCTCCAACAAAGGCAACAATTTCTTCTGTCGCCTATCTTGTGCAAGGACATTCCACTATCAATAATCCTATGACTATCGATAGTTCCTCCTGGAACTTCCTACACACTTACTCAGAGATTAGTTGGAGAGGGGGACCCAAGCCTTCATAGACTTGGGTTGCCCCTGAGAATCAAGAAATGTAATTTCAATCTCTTGATGATTTGGAAATTTCACGCCTCCCCCTGAACCTTCACCCGTTTTAGGTTTCCAAGCTTGTTTTTGTTTACCGGGTTGTGTATTATTTACAGATTTAGAAATCTCCGGTTTTAACGGTTGTGACAAAATTGGTTTCCTTTTAACAGATTCTGTTTTGACGCCTTTTCGATCACCTTCACATTTTTACGTCGTTGTTTTGTTTCCTGTTCTTTAACTGTGCGATTGTCAGTTTTTGGTGACACATGTCGACGTTGTTGATGACCTTGTTCAGAAGGGGCTCTTTCAACAAAATTTGGTTTCGGTGAGTTTGTGCAGTCTTTAATGATGTGCCCAAACTTCCCACATTTGAAACAAGTTCTCCTTTCAACAAACTTAGGAGAATTTGATCGACTAGCATATGTTGAACCTGTAGAACCTGAGGTACTTGCTCTTTCATCACACTCGTTTGTGTGTTGGGTGTAATTGTTATCGCTATTATGTTTCAAAATCTTGACTTGTTGTATAAAATCGGTGTTTGATTTGTTTTCAAAAGTCTCAATTTTATCCGTACCATTTGATGCTACAAATTTAACATCTTTTGCTTTCTTCTTGTAATGAGCTCCTTTTGATTCAACCTTAGCCTTTGGCTTTGGAGCTCGTTGTTGTTGTTTACCCTTAAAAGCAATCGGTTGTACCACTTTGTCGGTGATTTTTTATTTCCAAATTGTTTTCTAATTTCTGATTTTGGAACAGGATCACATTGTGTTACCACAACTCCGGGAATGCTCTTTCCCAAAAATTTATTCGTGTTGTCTTCAAAAACTTTATCAATCAAAGATGGATTGACATTTTTAATTGGAAAATCATTGTCCGAATAAATTTTAGCATCACCGACCAAAGTATACAACACGTTATTGCTCTTAACAGCAAACACACATTCTTTGTCATCCTTGACATTCTTGACAGGACCTATCACTTGCTTGGCAACAGGTTGCACGGCAGGAGTAGGAGGACCACAAAGAATATGATTCTCAATTGGATTTTCTACTCCTTTCGTCTCATCAAGTGATTCATCCTGGTCACTTACATCTGATTCATCATCTGGAGAATCATAGTCCTCAATGGTTGGAGGACTTTGATTTGAAGCACATGATGACTTTTCTTTGTTATCAGATGAGCCCTCCGATGAATTGTCCGGTTTGAACCCTACACTACAACAAAAATGGCTTTTTAGGACCTTTTCTGTGGGACGCTTGTAAAAGAGGGTCCTAAAAAACTATTTAATAAGACTAATGAACTTTTGGGGTTCTTTTATAATATACTCTACTAAACCGGTGTCCTAAAAGACTATTTAATAGGATGGATGATTTTTTGGGGTCCTATTATCCTATAATTTAATAGGACACTTAAAATGTAGATCCTAATAAAGTACTTTATAAGACATTTAATTGTTACTGTCCCATTATGTGGTACTATATTAGGACACTTGATCATCTGGGGTCCTATTATAACATAACTTAATAGGACACATTGTAGTTAAGTCATAAATGTTCAGTGTTATAGGACCCTTTCTAGTCGAAGTCATATTAGAACTTAACTTAATAGGACACTTGACACTTGGGCCTTATAACTTTCAACTTTATAGGACGCTTAATCATTGTGGTGTTATTATAATACACCGTAATAGGACACTTGATATTTGAGTCATAAAACATTAGTTTTATAGGACGCTTATCACTAGAGTTTTATTATAATATAACTTAACACTACACTTGACACTTGGGTCTTATAAATTTAACCTTTATAGGACGCTTAATCATTGTGGTGTTATTATAATAAACTGTAATAGGACACCTGATATTTGAGTCATAAAATATCAGTTTTATAGGACGCTTATTCGCTAGAGTTCTATTATAAGATAACTTAATAGGACACTTGACACTAGGGTCTTAAAACTTTAACCTTTAAAGGACGCTTAATCATTATGGTATTATTATCATACACCGTAATAGGACACTTGATATTTGAGTCGTAAAACATAAGTTTTATAGGAAATTTATTCGCTAGAGTTTTATAATAACACTATGTTATTGACCCGTGATTACACAGGATGGTAGTAAACAAGCAATAATTTTGAAACTAAAGTTTCATCATTCATCCTGCTACATTCATTTCCACCATGGGTTGTGGTTTTCTCTGGTTGAAAGTGGGACACAAACTCAATCAATTTTTTTTTTGAATGGCCAACTCAAACTTTCATTCATAAACTAAAATCAAGCAAGGTGTTGGGGTATACACCATCCAAGCCCCACGGTTACACCATTACATTAAAGTACATAAGAATTTTTGTCTAGCCGTCAAAACTACTCCATCTATTCCAAGTGAGTTCCAACCCCAAGTACTTTATGATAGAACATCTGAGGCAAGATCTGATCTAACCCAACAGATGTACTAGATGTGAAATATATCTGTTCACATAGACATAACTATTAAAAACCAAGTAATGGCGATGAAAAAATAATTATTATCAGCGATGCAGAAAAAAAATCAAATACAAGTACTGAACATGGGATGAAAAAAATCATATTACTAAATAACTAATTGAAATCATGAAGGTGGTGGTGGCCAGTGAGTGGTGGTGGTGGTGAGTGGTGGTGGTGGCCGGTGAGTGGTGGTGGTGGTGGTGGTGGTGGTGAGTGGTGGTTGCCGTTGAGTGGTGGTTGCCGGTGAGTGGTGGCGGTGAGTGGTGGTGGTGGTTGCCGGTGAGTGGTGGTGGTGGTTGCCGGTGAGTGGTGGTGGTGGTGGTGGCCGGTGAGTGGTGGTAGTGGTGGTGGTGGTGGTGGTGGTGAGAGGAGGTGGTGAGTGGTGGTGGTGGTGATGGTTGTGAGTGGTGGTGGTGAGTGGTGGTGGTGGTGGTGACAGGTGGTGGTGTTGGTGGTGGTGGTCGGTGAGTGGTGGTGGTGAGTAGTGGTGGTGGTGGCCGGTGAGTAGTGGTGGTGGCCGGCAGTGGTGGTGGTGGTGGCCAGTGAGTGGTGGTGGTGAATGGTGGTTGCCGGTGAGTGATGGTGGTGAGAGGTGGTGGTGGTGGTGAGTGGTGGTTGCCGGTGAGTGGTGGTGGTGGCCGGTGAGTGGTGGTGGTGGTGGTGGTGGTGGTGGTGATGGTTGTGAGAGGTGGTGGTGGGTGGTGGTGGTGGTGGTGGTGGTGAGAGGTGGTGGTGATGGTGGTGGTGGTCGGTGAGTGGTGGTGGTGAGTAGTGGTGGTGGCCGGTGAGTAGTGGTGGTGGCCGGCAGTGGTGGTGGTGGCCAGTGAGTGGTGGTGGTGGTGGTGAGAGGTGGTGGTGAGTGGTGGTGGTGGCCGGTGAGTGGTGGTGGTGGTGGTGGTGGTGAGTGGTGGTTGCGGGTGAGTGGTGGTGGTGAGAGGTGGTGGTGAGTGGTGGTGGTGGTGGTGGTGGCCGGTGAGAGGTGGTAGTGGTGGTGGTGGTGGTGATGGTTGTGAGAGGTGGTTGTGAGTGGTGGTAGTGGTGGTGAGAGGTGGTGGTGATGGTGGTGGTGGTCGGTGAGTGGTGGTGGTGGCCGATGAGTAGTGGTGGTGGCCGGCAGTGGTGGTGGCCTGTGAGTGGTGGTGGTGGTGAGTAGAGGTGGTGGCCGGTGGTAGTGGTGGTGAGTAGTGGTGGTGGCTGGTGGTGGTGGTGATGGTGGTGGTGGTGGTGAGTGGTGAGTGGTGGTGGTAGCCGGTGAGTGGTGGTGGTGGTGGTGGCCGGTGAGTGGTGGTGGTGGCCGGTGGTAGTGGCCTGTGAGTGGTGGTGGTGGTGGGGGTGGTGGCCGGTGAGTGGTGGTGGTGAGTAGTGGTGAGTGGTGGTGAGTAGTGGTGGTGGCCAGTGGTGGTGGTGAGTGGTGGTGGCCGGTGAGTGGTGGTGGCGGCCGGTGGTGGTGGCTGGCGGCGGTGGTGGTGGTGGTGGTGGTGAGAGGTGGTGGTGGCGTCCGTCGGCGGTGGTGGCCGGTGGTGGTGGTGGTGGCCGGTGAGTGGTGGTGGTGAGTAATTTACATCTTATTTCTATAGAACTTTTTATTGTACAAAATCAAAAAACGTTTCCAAGAAGCATCAAACTCTTTGTATGTAATCACATCAATTTCATTAATATGTAACCACAAACCGTACCCAAAAGAATCGGGAAACCCTATCTCCACACAAACAATACCCAATTCAGATCATCGTCGGGTCTTCATTTGCATCCGTATACTCTTTCCCCAATTCAAACCCTAACCCTAACCCTGCTTCATCTTCCCGGATCTTCCAATCGGACTCTGCCATAACAAACCCGCTGCATAAAAGGTTCGGATCCCTAATTTCTTTCTTAATTTCACCCTCTTTATCTTTTTCTTAATTATCATACTGTTAATTGATCTGTTAATTATGATTATGCAATTCGGCTGTTGGTTTTTTTTTTCACTCGATCACAATGGAATTTTTGGGTATTTAACATAAACAGCTGGTCAATTTGGATCAATAGTGGTAAACTAGAGCACTGATTGTTGAATTTGGACAAATTATGAATACAAATTATCAAAAAATGGAAACTTTAAAGAACACACATGAACTCTATGAATGTCTGATGAACTTGATGAGTTTTCCGGTCACCGGAAAAATTAGCGAATACGATTTTGCTTAATATTTCAACAAAAAAACCAAATGCTAATATGTAAACACTAAAACAAACAAGGTTTTTGAACAAACTTTTAGCAAAACAACAAGATAAACACTGATTTTAGTCACTTTTTCCAAAAAAGAAAAATATGAACTTTTCAAGAACAAACTTGGTAAAAACCGAAACTTGTTTGGTTTTAAACAAGGATTAGAGCCAAAGCTCTGATACCAATTGTAGGTCCCGTTTTTCTGGTGGATCGATAACGTAAACCTAACCTTGTTTATCACAAAACACGGTAACGGGTGCGGAATCCCCGTGACGGTGCAAACCAAACAAAGTGTAAAACAAGAACACGCGTAACCAAAAGATTCAATATCTATTGATTAGGGATGAGTACAACCCGAAACATATACAAACAATGTTTACAGAGTTTCACTAAGTCTCACAGGTCTCTCATGCTTTCACACAGAAACAATGAGGGGTCTATATACTAGACACAGACACCCACTTGACGAAACACAAATAACTCGACGAAACAACTTTTGGGCCAAACATTGGGCCTGAAGAAGCCCACAGGCGACGAAACAGGCCAAGGCCACTAAAGAAATGATGAAACACAATTGTGTTTCGTCATATGTCTCACAAATTCATCATTTTCCACATCAGACAAAAATAGTGACATCATCATGACATCACTAAGGTGATGTCATGGTGATGTGTTGGCGGGAAAGGCCGCGGCTCTTCGTGCTTCGCGTGTCAAACTCTGGGGCGCACAACGGAGGAATGTCGTGACGTCGGGCTTGAGCCGGACCTAACCGTGTCGAAACCAAGTCGTACCGAGCCGAGTCGAACCGAGCCGAGTCGCGTCCACACAAAGTGTATCAACAGTTTCTAAGTTAACAGAATCTGGAGACACAAAAGAAACTTAGAAACACAGAGTAAAAAGTCGGAGAGAATCAGAGTGGTATAACCCGGATCACACAACCTGATTAAAACCAAAGACTCGGACAAACCAGTTTAATTTTAAAAACTCTGACTTAACCTCAAGAAGACTCGGACTTAAAGCCCCTAAAAAACAATAAACTCTGATTGAGTATTAAAACTCGGACCCACAAAGGTTATGGAAACTCAGACACAATACTAATGAGAACAAAACTCGGACATAAGAGTTAAAAATCGGAACGAACTAACCAGAGACCAAAACTCGGACGCTTGAATCATTTTGAGAAAATTCTGACAAACAAAGTTCTGACTTTTATGATAAGGAAAGAAACTCGGATACGATCAATAAGACACATAAAATTCCGACCTGACAAACAAAGTTCGGACTTTTATGAAAAAGAAAGAAACTCGGATACGATCAATAAGACACATAAAATTCGGACCTGACAAACAAAGTTCAGACTTTTATGAAAAAGAAAGAAACTCGGATAAGTACTTAAAACACTATAAAACTCGGAACCAACTCGGAACCAATGAAGAAAATAACTTTAAAACTATGACTCGAAACAATAAAGGAAACTCTGATGAAGACACAAAACTCGGACTACACTTAAAACACTATAAAAGTCGGAACTATCAAAAAAAGCTGTGAAACTCGGACATATCTAAAGAAGCTGTAAAACTCGGAACCTTTGAACCTGAGCAAAAACTCGGAAATAAAAAGCTGATCTAAAACTCGGAAATAAAAACCTGATCTAAAACTCTGAATTAAAGACCTGATCTAAAACTCGGAATTAAAGACCGAAACTCGGAAACAGGTTTGATTAAAAAACTCAGATCAAAACTCAGATCAAAACTATGTTGTCCAGAGACCAAAACTCGGAAGTTTCAAAACTCGGAAACTTTGAGCGGAACTATCTTAAACCTCGAAAAGAATTAAAACTCGGAGTTGATTTTTTGGGCGGAAATGTCTTAAACCTTTGTACAGTTGACCTGTATCGGAACTCTCAAAACTCGGAGCCCTTTCAAAACTCTCAAGACTCTCAAAACTCGGAGCCCTTTCAAAACTCTCAAAACTCGGAGCCCATGTACAAAACTCTCAAAATTTCTTTAAAAACTCGGAACAACAGATAAACATCAGACCCTTAAAAGTTGTTAAAACTCGGATTACCTAAATCCTTAGAAAACTCAGACAAGCTCATAAACAAATCCCCGGACAATCTCCACAGTGTGACTTCACACTAGTTCACCAAAACCCCGGAAACACAAACACAGAGTTTTAAACTCAGACGAGTTTAACACTAAGAAAAACTCGGACAAGGCAATTTTTGGATCAAACCTCATATCTGCAACAACTTGGAGAACAAAACAACCATGAACAGCTTCATTTTCTTCAACTTTTCTACAAAATCTTCAAGTCTTCAAGATGTTTGGCGAAAACAAACATCAAATCAAGAGCATTGGTAATTCGGAAGGCGGTTAGACCATTCCGAATCGGTAACCATGCTCTGATACCACTGTAAAGGCACCGGATCGATGAGGAACATCAAACATTGCACTTGATTCAAGACATGAAGAACAAAATAGGGTAGATGAAGAAGAAGATGCAAGACAAACTCATTCATTTCAATACAATCAACACAGATTACATACCAAACGAGTATACATCATCTTCTACAAGCTGGTTTAGATCACAAAGATCTAAACCCTAGCTTTCTCTCACTAACACATAGTCTCTCTCTCTTTAGAATATACACAGTGATGGAGAAAATGGACAAGTTGGGTGAGGTGCACAAAGCTTCAAGAGTTGCCCTAATCTACACAATACACACATATATATAGGCTAGGGACTAAACCCGGACAAAACACAATGTCCGGGATACAAAACAATACAATAATCCGAAACACTAGAAAGTCGTCCGGAATGTCTTCAGCAATTCTGATAATCTTCATTATCGTTGACTTTAACTCGGACTTCTGCTTTGGTTGACACAGAACTGATAAGCGACAGTTACCCGATAGGAACTGCACTTACAGAATTGAGTTACGCGGTTGATTGATAGTAGGTATCCAAGCCCTTGAGCTCAATATGTATACCTGAACTTGCCAGGGGTGAAAGTTATGATGTCGTCCAACTCCAGCATACCATAACAATAGCTAATTTTAACAAGCTTAGGATCACTGGTGTGAGGACAAACCCCAAAACCAACAACAACATTAGAGTCCCGTTCTAACACAAAAGGAATAGCAACCGTTTTTCTAATAGAAGGATTCCAAAGAATAGCAGTGTACATAATTCTTCGGAAATCATGTGGATCTACATGAAGACTGTATACGAAGAATAAGCCTTGAGAGCTACCTAGTATTGCGGGTCCGCCAAGATGGGGTATGGGAGCAAGCACGGAACACTTATGTTCCGGGAAAGTTTCATCATTGACAATTGAAACATAGTTTTGTTCTTGAAAATCTACCTCTAAAGTGTAACTTAACAACAGGTGTTGCGGGTGAGTGTGGTTGAGGCTATAATCAACAACGAATTGAGAACTATCAATCTAAGACTTCCATTGTTTGGAAACCGTTCGGAACCGCAGTAGTGATCTCGTTGGAAGCTTTTTCATAATTTCTTCTTGGAGTGCAAAAGGAATGAAGTCTGACATTCTGATTGCTGAAATACAAAGATAACAAGTGTAGATTCTTGAAAGCTTCCCTATGGCACAAGTGGATATATATGATAATCAAGTAAAGACATGTACCTAAATTTGACGATCTTAGAGAGATGAGATGTAGCACCGTGAATGGCAATCTCTTCCAACTTACAATTAAGGGTTTGATGTCTGAGCGATGAACTCCAATTTGGGGTTTTAAGATTGAACGATGTGGCAAGTGCTAGGAATACGTGAATCGAAAGTTAGGTTATGAGGTGTGGGGTCATGGATTGAAATATTATTTCCACATAGGACCATTAATTACATGGTACACCACCCCTCCTTGATTGATGGTGGTTCCCATAGATTAAACTACGATTACCACGACCCTCTCATTTGATAATTTTAAGACAAAAATAAAGGGGATAGTGGTTTGGGTCATGACTACACCCTTAGGGTAGTTATTTTGAATGGTGGATTAAAGATGGATGACATAGCGTCTATGTGGAAGGTCATGGTGGTCATGAGGGTCATGACCACACCCTATAGCCTTATATCAAAGGGCGATTACGATATCTCTCAGCTTTAATTAAGGGTCTGAATGTTGAACATGGAAGTGAATCTGACACCAATTTAGGTTTTGAAAATGAACGATTTCAACAAGGAAAATGAATCTGTCATGCAACTCGAATACTACTTATTGAGTTTTCAGTTTTGAGTATAAGAATTTGAGTATGTGGGCCCATCTAAACAGTAGCCCATCACTTTTATACTACTAAGTTTTTAATTTATTTATGCTAGGAGTAAAACTTGGTTTTATTGTTATAATTCGAAATAAGTTGTGATCATATTTGAATGAGTAAAACTTGATTTTATTTTAATAATTCTAAATAAGTGTGATCATAAAAAGCTAAAGAACATTCTTTTTGTGTGGAGATGAGAGTTGTGAGAGTTATTGAGTATGATCACTCGGAGAAATATCCCATGGAATAACATTCATTTATTGATTATCGATTCTTGACAGATCTTCCTTTCACCCATTAGTAACCACAAGGCCCCTATTATAAATCAAAAGAAAAACAATATAAACTAAACCCCCTCATTTTCATCACCCTCTTTGGTTATCTAAAATATATTCGAAAACATATCTACTTGGTTAGGGCGTATATACTAAGGTCGGCTTTGTATTCCTACTTTCTTTTTAGGCTCAGTTTGTCGTATATAGGACTACTATAACCATCGTATATACTATCCGATGAGCAGAGTGAGAGAATTCCGACCCCAAGTGGGGATATAACAACATAGAAAAAACCACCATCAAGTAATAAAAACAATTAAAGCATGCCACAAGCACTCCAAAACCTAAATGCCAATCAAATGACCTATTAGATTCATATATAACCAATTAACTATATATGGATGTTATTATATTATGCATAGTTGCATACACGCATATAAATACATATCTGCAGGGGTATGATCAAATAAAAAGTTGATTTTGCCTAAGTAGGATGACAAGTAATCATAACCATTCATTTTTCAAATCAATGGTTAAGATGAAAGTGTTGGAGAAATGAGGGGTGTAAGGGTATCTTGGGAAAATCCTATTTATGAACTTTCTCTCTCCACATGCAAGGCACATGCATATTCCACCCTCTTTTTTTAAACGTTCATAACTTTTTTATACGACATTATTTTTTCATAAAAATTTCACCGTAAAATCGAGCGTCTTTTTATCTTTAATTTTAGTACCATATTGCTATATAAATTATGAAAAATAAAAAAACCCACTAAAATGTGTTGTATTTCTATGTTGTATAATAGATTTTTGTGCTGGATTTTTGGACTATATTTTTGTGCTAAATTTTTTGTGCTGGATTTTTTTTCTTAATTTTTTTTTCTCAAACTTTTTTGTGCTGGATTTTTTTGTACTATATTTTTTTGCTGAATTTTTTCGTGCTATATTTTGTGTACTAGATTTTTTTTTGTGCTATATTTTTTTGTACTACAATTTTTTGTGCTATATTTTTTTGTACTATATTTTTTATACAAGATTTTTTTGTGCTATATTTTTTTAAAACATTTTTTGTGCTATATCTTTTTTGTTGTATTTTTAAAAAACAAAAGAAGTGGCACATGTCATTTTCACTCCTATTTATAAGGACCAAAATGCCCTCCATTCCTAATTTTTAGGAGTGTCACATGTTATTATCACAATCCTTCTTAGGCTACTTAGGCAAAATCCATTTTTTAATGGATCCTTCCCCCATATCTGCATATGGAGTTTGATGTAAAAATAAAAATTTATCATTAGAAAAGATGATATAGGCAAATCAGTAAATTTAGTTAGATTGAAATTGAAGCTTCATTGTTTTTAATGTTAAAGATGTATTCTAGTAACTTGGTCTTGATAAGTAGCTCTTAAGTTATCTTGAAAATTATTTGCTAGTGATTCAACTAAGTATAAGAAATTGTTACAAAGTTAGAAATACCAATTTAATAACCTATGTTGATGAAGCACTTGATCAACCAACTTAAAAGTAGTAAGAGACAATTTAGCTTATTCTAAATTGTTCAGCCCACTTTTTAAGAAAAATGATAATTAAAGGGGCTAGAACTTTCGAATCCAATCTTCCTATACAACATCAGTTTTTGAGTTTTCAATATTTATGGTGGTTTGAGAAACGAGGACTCATTAGATAGCATTGCAATCGACAATCAAATAATAATGAATTTTAGATACATACTGTATATATTGCAACAAAAGATCCACATGACAAGAGAGAAATGTGAAAGCACTGGATTGATGACGAATATCAAACATTGCACTTGATTCAAGACATGAAGAACAAAATAAGAACAAGATAAAAATATGTAGAAGATGAATCTCTTTATTGATGAATCAGTCATCACAGATTACACAAACCAAAGGAGTATACATCATCTACAAGCTGGTTTAGATTACAAAGATCTAAACCCTAGCTTTCTCTCACTAAGACATAGTCTCTCTCTCTCTAGAATTCACACCAGGAGGCTGAACGAGTGGGAGAGGTGTACCAAGCTACGAGAGTTGCCCTAATCTACACAATACACACATATATATAGGCTAGGGACTAAACCTCGGACAAACCATTTCTACACATAAAACTCAGACAAAAGTTCTCCTAAAACTTGGACAAGTTGTCCAAGGATAAACCTTGGACTAACTTTCAAGACATGTACAATAAAGACCCTAACAATTGGAAGGCATGCACTTTTCACCCAAAGTGCATTAACAACTCCCCCTTGATCAATGCATGGTCTTCATGTGGTCTTGAATTCTTCATTATCGTTGACTTTAACTTGGACTTCTGCTTTGGTTGACCAGAACTGATAAGCGACAGTTACCCGGCAGGAACTGCACTTACAGTCTCCCCCTTAACTGTTGCATCAGTTCTGTGTTGCATCGATAATCTTCAATCACCGGATACTGCACTTACAGACTCCCCCTTGACTGATGATATCATGCATGCTTTCAACTTAAGTTGAGACTTGATCTTTTAGGTAGAGCACAGCGATCTTCAACCCTTCTAATTAAAGACTTGCTGACGATCACTTAAGGACGCTTTGAGAAACCCGAAGAATCCAACATCAAACACTGTAGATCCTCCCCCTCAAACTACTCCCGAATCAAATTAACGAGAACCGACCTACAACCACATGTAGGAATATCGCTCGATACATTAATCTTCAAACTTAACCGGTAGAAGAACGAAACATCGGATTTCCAATGCCTAACATCAAAAACTTCAAATTTCACAAAGACATGAAGCTCAGTTCGATAAGTTAATAACAAACTAAACTTTGTAAAAGTACATCCGCCATCTTGATCAGAGTCTTCAACCAAGTGTCTGAAATCATTTCATCTCGAATCTTCAAGATCCAATCTCGTATCTTCACAAATCCAACAATTACCCGATGACTTTCGTCCCTGATCTCCCCCTCAATGTAAGAACCCCTATTTCGAGAATCCGATCAGTCACCAACTTGGAAGAGGTGCCAAGAAGACTAATCTTCTCTACTCTAACCGGCATACGATAAAGGCATGACCTTCAACTACTTGCCAAACGAACAATTTGCTTCATCACGTCAACACTTGATTGAACCTCGAACAAACTTGACAAAACTCAATCATACACTAGCTCTAACTTGCTTCATGTTATAAACACTTCCCCACCGGTAAGATTAACACTAAGTTAATCTCAAAGATAGTAAACATGAACTTGTTTCGATGTAGCACCACGAGCTTTTGATTTACAAAGAAAACAGGAATTTCAAAATTTTTACTCCCCCTATTTCTTTTTAAACAATACAAAAATCCAAGCAAGTGTTATTCTCTTCACCTCCTCACTTGATCCAGACAACATAAGAACCATAAGACTTTCCGATAATCCGAAACCGACTTCAAGTTTCCAAACAGTTGATACATGATGTAGACGCGACTCGACTCGATGCGACTTGGCTTGAATCACGACATTCCTCCGTCGTGTGCTTGTGTGCTTGAAGACTACAAGCGGGCCAAGACATAAAGGACTTGAACATTAGTCCCTGGGCTGAAGCAGATCAACAAAAGAAATCAGTTGGGCTAACTGTTTGGCGAAACACTTCTTGGGCCCAAGCCCAACTTTGATGAAACATGTAGTTGACGAAACGAGTCTGTTTCGTCAACCTTATTTGTGTTTCTTCAAAGTTTGTTTCATCAAAAAGGTGTTTCTTCAAAAAGGTGTTTCAAGTGTTTCGTCAAGAGTCTGTTTCGTAGTGTCTGTGTGTATAAATAGACTGTCACTAGTCTTAGAACAATAGAGAACACATTGTAGAGAGCACACACACACGAGAGTTAGAGAGAGTTTGCAAAATACATTTGTAAACATTGAGCTTGTAACCGAACCTTTCATGCGTATTAATACAGAAGTGTTAATCGGTTAATATCGCGTGTCGTGTATTTGAGTGTTCTATCTCGGTTTGCCATTCCGGTTGGATTCCGCACAACCGGGTTGGTTTGTACACAAGGATTAGGCGACTAGATCCTCCTAGCCGGACCTACACAAACAACACATAATTCTGACTCTTAGTTAGTTATCCGGTACCCCAGGTAACCCGGAATAACTAGAAAAACTCGGAACATGCACAACTCGAAACTTCCGAACAACACAAACTTCTAAATTCAACTATAAATCCGGTACCCCAGGTAACCCGGAATTCTAGAAAATTCGGAACTCGTAAAACCCGAAAGCTCTTGAAACCTCGAATCAGATCATCGGAATAGTACTTAGAGTACTAAGAAATTTAGAACAAGCAAAGAAATAAAGGAAACTCTGAAGAAACCCGGAAGCACGAAACCAGATTTAAAGGTCGGACCTCAAAAGCTGACTGTGAAATCAGACTGTGTTAAAAACTCGGAACAGAATACTGTTGATGCTGTTCAAAAAATCGGACATCACACACTGAGTTCAATCCTCGGAATGTTGAAAACTCGGAATTGATAAAAAAACTCAGAACAGTTTACGGCATTAAAGGTCGGATAAAACCTCAGAACATTAAAAGTCGGATAAAAACTCAGAACAATGGACAATGCGATTTGCAAAACTCGGACTATGGAGTTGGAATCATGAACGTTGAAAAACTCAGACATGTAAAACTCAAACACACGAAGAATTTTAAGACCCGGCCCAAAAATAAATCATAAAGTTGCCAGCCCAAAATCCAAAGTCACATACCAAAACTACCAAAGCTCAAATGCTGAGATAATAAAATCATCAAATCTGATGTGTCTTTAGCCCATGCCAAACTAATCCTCTAGGCTCCAAAATCCAATTCTAAAATAAAGGCCCAACATTATTTATTTGTTGATTTAAAATTCATGCAAATCAATACAACTTTCATGACATCAGGTGAAACCCATAGAATAATAAAATACCATCATAACTTTCATGAGGAATGAGGAATAATCATTTGCTCATAGAAAAACAAAATACAGCTGCAACAAAGATATGTCATCGTATGTGGGCCCCAAAAAAAATTAACATTCCATCAATTAGTGACTATCACGATCGAAGAGAAATCATGCGGCCCAATCACTAATCACCAATCTGGCCCATACAAGCTTTCATGCCGCAAACCCTAGCCGCAACAATTACGCAGCCGTCACCTATCAACTGCCACCCCATTCTCAATTGTGCACCACATCTTCATCGGAAACCATTATCCAGTCACCACCCACCGTATTCCATCCTAAACCACCATGAACATCCACCGGAGTAAATAAACAACCGTTCAAAGAATTAAAACCAACCTGGATTTTCATAGATGAACAAATCAGAAGGCAGAATTCCAGTTAGTTGTGCTTAACTCCACACAAAACTCCATAGATTTTGATAAGCGAAGAGCTCCAATGAGACGAGTCCGAACAATTTTAAAACTCGGACCCTTAAAATACGGACACAATGAACCAAAGAAACTCAGACACAGTGAAACTCGGAACCATTAAAACTCAGACAAAAGAAACTAAGACACAATGAAACTCAGACACAAAAGAAACTCAGAACCATTAAAATTCGGACAAAAGAATCAAAGAAACTCAGAACTGGCTAAACCTCAGACCTTCAAAAATTGAAAACTCTGAATATAAGAAAGTCTGACCAATTAAATGGTTACTGGATCTGAGTTTCGCACATGAAGAAAAAAACTCGGACCTTTTGTAAACCTTCTAAAACTCGGACAAAGCTGAACTAGTTAAAATTCGGATAAAAGTCCGACTTTTTACTCTAAATCCTATAAAACTCAGACAAAAAAAAACCGAGTTTTATAGGTTGGACAATCAAGAACTCGGACCTGAGATAACCTAGGGCATAAAGTTCGGACAATATAAGGAGTTTAAAAATCGGACATGGAGATTTGAAACTCAGAACAAAGAACAAGTAAGAGTTTCTCAAAACTCAGAAGAAAACTCAGACAACTTTCAATAACCAATCTCCGGACTATCTCCCCAATGTGACTTCACACTGGTTCACCAAAAACCCCGGAAACCCAAACACAGAGTTTTAAACTCAGACGGGTATAACACTAAGAAAAACTCGGACAGAGCAATTTTTTGGATCAAACCTCATATCTGCAACAACTTGGAGAACAAGACAACCACGAACAGCTTCATTTTCTTCAACTTTTCTGCAAAATCTTCAAGTCTTCAAGATGTTTGGCGGAAACAAACATCAAATCAAGAGCAATGGTGATTCAGAAGGCGGTTAGACCATTCTGAATCGGTAACCATGATCTGATACCACTGTGAATGCACCGGATCGATGACGAACATCAAACATTGCACTTGATTCAAGACATGAAGAACAAAATATGAACAAGATAGAAATATGTAGAAGATGAATCTCTTTATTGATGAATCAGTCATCACAGATTACACAAACCAAAGGAGTATACATCATCTACAAGCTGGTTTAGATCACAAAGATCTAAACCCTAGCTTTCTCTCACTAACACATAGTCTCTCTCTCTCTAGAATTCACACCAGGAGGCTGAACGAGTGGGAGAGGTGCACCAAGCTACGAGAGTTGCCCTAATCTACACTATACACACATATATATAGGCTAGGGACTAAACCTCGGACAAACCAATTCTACACATAAAACTCAGACAAAAGTTCTCCTAAAACTTGGACAAGTTGTCCAAGGATAAACCTTGGACTAACTTTCAAGACATGTACAATAAAGACCCTAACAATTGGAAGGCATGCACTTTTCACCCAAAGTGCATTAACAACTCCCCCTTGATCAATGCATTGTCTTCATGTGGTCTTGAATTCTTCATTATCGTTGACTTTAACTTGGACTTCTGCTTTGGTTGACCAGAACTGATAAGCGACAGTTACCCGGCAGGAACTGCACTTACAAGAAATATTATACATTTAACTTTAAAATCAGAAACCAAGCCAACATCCAAACTATTGGACTTTAATTAAACAAAATGAAAGATATCATATCAATCTACAAGTAATGGTATTAATTTTTCACTGAATTTACCCGATACGCTATAACTGCACTTAACTCCATTCCTATAGCTTGTCTTCTACAAAAGTCTGTTGTTCTAAGATCCATGCCTCATAATCTTGCCATCATATTTGTAATTAACATCAAAATAAAAACTCACATCTTAATGATCTAGCAAAAGTAGTGTTTCCATGTAGGAACCAGCATAGAGTGAATATCCATTGCAAGAAATCAGTGTACAATTGATGTGTTCCGAGTGGAGTTCATGAACAAAGACATCATGTGCATCTTGATCGGTATTTTTGAATATAGGTTCATCATTGTCTCTAAATACAGGTACCACTTCTATTGATGCATCTGGTGAATTTATGTTGAATACCTTTGTAAAGGAATTTGGACCACCATGCTCCATCATCCACATACAATAAACTTGTTTCTTAGACTCTTTAACCATTTCAACCACAGTGAGGGACTCTTGTAGTTTAGAAATAACCAAATTATTTTTTTAGCACGGGCTAAACTATCAGGAAGTGATACTTCCATAAATTCTTCACTTGTCATATCAAATGACACAATCAGATTATACCCCTCAAATCTGGTTGTCATCATGCTAACACTAACAAGATCAAGAGCATGCCAATAAATAAAACCATCTATAACTACCTGATTCGGCTTCAAACTAATTGAGTTACGCGGTTGATTGATGGTAGGTATACTTCTCCAGGCCTGTGAGCTCAATGTATAAACCTCAACTTGCCAAGGACTATAAATTATAGTATCCAAGTCTGGCATACTATAAGTGGAGTTAATCTTTACAAGCTTAGGATCACTAGTCTGAGGACAAACCCCAAAACCAATAATCATAACAGAGTTCCGATGTAAATCATAAGGCAAATCAATAGCCACCGATTTTCTAATTGAAGGGTTCCAAAGAACAGCCGTCTTGATGATTCTTCCAGGTTCATGTGGATCTCCATGAGTAGTGCATACACAGAACAAGAGCCTTGAGAGCTACCTAGTAATCTGGGTCCGCTGCCTGCGGGATCAGGCAGGGAACACTTTTGTTTGGGGAAAGTTTCATCGTCCACAATTGAAACGTATTTTTGTTCAACACTTTCTACCGGACTGTAACTTACTAACAGATGGTGCTGGTGAGTGTGGTTGACGCTGTAATCTACAACAAACTGAGAACTATCGATCAAAGATTTCCATGCTTTTGAAACGGTTCTAAACCGCAGAAGTGATTTGGTTGGAAGCCTTTTCATGATCTCTTCTAGGATTGCAAAAGGTATGTAGTCTGACATTTTGATTGCTGAAATATAAAGATAACAAAATAGATTGTTGAAAGTTCCATCAATTTGCTAAAGGCCCTAACTATCTGCACACCCAGTTTGCCTATCTGCACACTTAGGGTTTACCTACGCAGCGTATTGGTCAATACGCAGCGTATAGGGTTAATCCTATACGCTGCGTATTGACCTATACTCGGCGTATATAAACCATGGATCTCAGTGCCTAATTACCAATCATTGCACAGAAAACAAGGTTTATATACGCTGTGTATAGCCCTCTACGCAGCGTATATAAACCATTAGACTTTTTTGGGTCATTTTGGCAGGTTTGAGGGATCATTTTTTCACAAAGTTTATATACGCTGCGTATTGACCTATACTCAGCGTATATAAAGGTCTGAAAATGTCATTTATACCCTTGTATTGAGGCTATACGAAGCCAAATACAAGGGTAGTAGTGTCATTTTTGTCTTATATGTTGCGTAGTGATCTATAAGGAGCGTATATAAAGCTCCATTTTTGTATTTTTTTTTGTGTATTCCTTTGTTTATTTATAAAAAAAGGAAAATAACACCCGATACGATAATATACGATACGATATAACACTCGTATAGGCCTATAGGTGTGATTTAGGTCCCATATTGACCTCGTATAAGCCTATAGGTGTGATATCGTATCGTATAGGTGTAGTATAGGTCACGTATTGACCCCGTATAAGACTATAAGTGTGATATCGTATCGTATAGCATAGTATATGTACCGTATTGACCTCGTATAAGACTATAAGTGTGATATCGTATCGTATAGCATAGTATATGTCCCGTATTGACCTCGTATAAGCCTATAAGTGTGATATCGTATCGTATAGCGTAGTATATGTCCCGTATAGGCCTATAAGTGTGATATCGTATCGTATAGGTGTAGTATAGGTCACGTATTGACCTCGTATAAGCCTATAAGTGTGATATTGTATCGAATAGCATAGTATATGTCCCGTATTGACCTCGTATAAGCCTATAAGTGTGATATCGTATCGTATAGTGTCGTATAGGTCACGTATTGACCTCGTATAAGCCTATAAGTGTGATATCGTATCGTATAGGTGTAGTATAGGTCATGTATTGACCTCGTATAAGCCTATAAGTGTGTGATATCGTATCGTATAACGTAGCATATGTCCCGTATAGGCCTATAAGTGTGATATCGTATCGTATAGGTGTAGTATAGGTCACGTATTTACCTCGTATACGCCTATAAGCGTGATATCGTATCGTATAGCATAGTATATGTCACGTATTGACCTCGTATAAGCCTATAAGTGTGATATCGAATCGTATAGCGTCGTATAGGTCACGTATTGACCTCGTATAAGCCTATAAGTGTGATATCGTATCGTATAACGTAGTATAGGTCACGTATTGACCTCGTATAAGCCTATAAGTGTGATATCGTATCGTATATCGTCGTATAGGCCTCTATACGAGACTTATATACTATACACTATACGATACGATTTGATGCGATACGATACGATACGACGCAATACGATAAGATAATTTAATTTAAATGATAACAATATAATATATTTGTTTTTATTTACGAATAATATTGTTTTTTTATAAATAATTTTCTTTTTTTATAAATAAACAAAGGAATACGATAATTTAATTTAAACGATAACAAAACAATATATTTGTATTATTTACCAATAATATTGTTTTTTTATAAATAATTTTCTTTTTTAATTTTTATAATTCATAATATTTATATTATTTTTTATTTTTATAATTTATATTTGTATTATTTACTAATAATATTGTTTTTTTATAAATAATTTTCTTTTTTTTATAAATAAACAAAGGAATACACAATAAAAAATACAAAAATGGAGCTTTATATACGCTCCTTAGAGGTCCCTACGCAGCGAATGAGACCAAAATGACACAACTACCCTTGTATTTGGCTTCGTATAGCCTCAACACAAGGGTATAAAAGATATTTTCGGACCTTTATATACGCTGCGTATAGGTCTATACTCAGCGTATATAAAGGGTGGTAAAATTATTTTTAACCCCAAACCTGTGGTAAAATTATCCTTTTAACCCTTATAGTGTATATACGCTGCGTATTGACCTATACTCGGCGTATATAAAGGTCTGAAAATGTCATTTATACCCTTGTATTGAGGCTATACGAAGCCAAATACAAGGGTAGTTGTGTCATTTTTGTCTTATATGCTGCGTAGTGATCTATAAGGAGCGTATATAAAGCTCCATTTTTGTATTTTTTTTTTGTGTATTCCATTGTTTATTTATAAAAAAAGGAAAATAACACCCGATACGATAATATACAATACGATATAACACCCGTATAGGCCTATAGGTGTGATTTAGGTCCCGTATTGACCTCGTATAAGCCTATAAGTGTGATATCGTATCGTATAGTTGTAATATAGGTCACGTATTGACCTCGTATAAGACTATAAGTGTGATATCTTATCGTATAGCATAGTATATCTACCGTATTGACCTCGTATAAGACTATAAGTGTGATATCGTATCGTATAGCATAGTATATGTCCCGTATTTACCTCGTATAAGCCTATAAGTGTGATATCGTATCGTATAGCATAGTATATGTCCCGTATAGGCCTATAAGTGTGATATCGTATCGTATAGGTGTAGTATAGGTCACGTATTGACCTCGTATAAGCCTATAAGTGTGATATCGTATCGTATAGCATATTATATGTCCCGTATTGACCTCGTATAAGCCTATAAGTGTGATATCGTATCGTATAGCGTCGTATAGGTCACGTATTGACCTCGTAAAAGCCTATAAGTGTGATATCGTATCGTATAACGTAGTATAGGTCACGTATTGACCTTGTATAAGCCTATAAGTGTGATATCGTATCGTATATCGTCGTATAGGCCTCTATACGAGACTTATATACTATACACTATACGATACGATTTGATGCAATACGATACGATGCAATACGATAAGATAATTTAATTTAAACGATAACAATATAATATATTTGTATTATTTACGAATAATATTGTTTTTTTATAAATAATTTCTTTTTTATAAATAAACAAAGGAATACGATAATTTAATTTAAACGATAACAAAACAATATATTTGTATTATTTACCAATAATATTGTTTTTTATAAATAATTTTCTTTTTTAATTTTTATAATTCATAATATTGATATTATTTTTTATTTTTATAATTTATATTTGTATTATTTACCAATAATATTGTTTTTTATAAATATTTTTCTTTTTTTTTATAAATAAACAAAGGAATACACAATAAAAAAAATACAAAAATGGAGCTTTATATACGTTCCTTAGAGGTCCCTACGCAGCGTATGAGACCAAAATGACACAACTACCCTTGTATTTGGCTTCGTATAGCCTCAACACAAGGGTATAAAAGACATTTTCAGACCTTTATATACGCTGCTTAGAGGTCAATACGCAGCGTATTTAAACTTTGTGAAAAAATGACCCCTCAAACCTACCAAAATGACCAAAAAAAAAATCTAATTGTTTATATACGCTGCGTATAGACCTATACGCAGCGTATGTGACCCTTGTTTTCTGTGCAATGATTGGTTATCACTGAGATCCATGGTTTATCTACGCAGCGTATTGGTCAATACGCAGCGTATAGGGTTAATTTTGCTAGGGTTTGGTGTGCCAATAGGCACTTTAGTGTGCCAATAGGCACACCCTTGCTAAATTTGATGATCAAGTAAAGAAAAGTACCTAAATTTGACGATCTTAGAGAGATATGTAGCAACCTGAATCCGTCACCAAATTAGGGCTTCAAGCGTGAGCGATTTCAACAAGAAAGTGAATCTGTCGATGCCACTCCAATATTTACAGGTTTCAGTTTGAGTTTAAGAATTTATTTGAGTGTGTGGCCCATTTGAACGGTGGCCCATTACTTGTTTTATTTATAAATAAAGAAAAATATATGTCAATGGTTAGGTGTGTTTTTTTCCATTTAGAGTACTCTTATTGTTAAAATCACACTTCTAGGCATTTCAATGTAGGTTGGTTTATTTGTTTGATTTGTAGTGAATACATACCCTGGACGCTCTTTCTCCCCTTCTACGTTGGAAGAATCTCATGGACGCTTCTCTCTTTCACGGACGCACCAACTCCCTCTATTTCCATATGTGGTCTTCTTTGGAGTAAAATTTATTCCCTCTCTTCTACCCATCAAGTGGATTTATTCACCCAATCATTTTATAATTTCTATAATAACCATGCAATTTTATGAGTGTCTGATATACATACCGCGAATGAAATTAGGAATCAATTAATCTTTGCCGCTCTAATACAACAAAAACCTTCATCCGCATTTAGTAATACACTATTTGGTGATTCGGTGTCATACGTACTAATCGTACTACTATGTATAGTGATTCGTTGTTTAAGAAAATGTGGTATGCAAAATTTCTAAAAACTACCTGTGTTTACACAAGTTTTACATCTATAGGAGGTATCGAAATGGACGTGCCCGATAACAATAGTAGTGGATGATTATAGAGATTATATCTATGTTTTCTAGTAAAATGGTTTAGGGTATATACTTTTCGTTCACTATCAACTCTTTATAAAAATTACACTTTCACCACGTTTCTTTTAAGCTATTTTTTTTTTCATTTTATCCCTTTGATTTATTAGAGATAACAAATATACTACACTGTTCAATACATGTTCGTCCCATAGGTTACATTCTTTTTACATATTGCTTCAACCAATGGGTTATATGGATTAGCTTTGCAACTCATATTTTTTATTGAAAAATGGATAACATAGCTATAGGGAATTGTGTTGCTTCTTTTTACATTTCTTTATATTTCTACATGGAAATCATTTTATTAATCTCCATGGTGCACTTAATATTTTGTGTTTGGGTTCCTAACTCAATGGCAGAGTAAGAGTACCCTACTTTTAAGTGGCTAGGGTCTATTAATAAACATTATAAGAAGCAAACAATAATAGTTTAAAACACCAAAGAAAGGAAATGAGGAGAACATAGCCAGTTAACTAAGGATTTTGAGAACAATATATTAAGCTAGGCTCGGTTGGGAGTAATTCTGCAACTTGTATAGTTGCTTGACACATAAGCGGACCCAACCTTGCAATCAAATAAAATTAAAGTGTAAATAGCCCGGATCAGAAAAAAAAATTAAACCAATATAACAGTTATATGTTTGTTTTCGCCAATACCTATATTGAATAAAACCACACTTAACGTTTGTTGTGACTTTCGTCAATTAGGAGCGTGAAAAAATAAATGTGAGGTAGTTTGTCATTTTCAATGGATATGATCGGATAATATACAACCTTTTAAGAATAAGAAATGATTTCTCTCCATTTCTAAGTTCATAACCATTACCGTAGCTTCATTGGTGTTACCTACCAAATAAAAGGCATGTTTGGGAAGACCATCTAATTCTCAGGATTGAATTAGTTTAAAGCCTCTATTTCTGCTAAACCAAATAAATTCGCAGAGAATCTGTAAATACTTCTACTACCAAAAAGGTTGCGATAAGAAAAGCACAAGTATACAAGATCTTGTTACGGTTATCCAAGTTCTTGGTAAGGTTATCCAAGTTCTTGCTATGGTTAGATGATAATTTGACAATTCATTGTTCTAAAGTTAAAATGTATTCAAGAAACTTAGTCTTAGCTAATTGTAGATCTTCAATTATCTTTAAAATAATTCACTAATGATTCAACTAAGTATAAGAACTTGTTACAAAGTTAGTTATACTAATTTAACATTCAAAGCTGATGAAGCACTTGAACAACCAATTTAAAGGTAGTAAATACTAATTAGCATATATTAAATCATTCAACCCGCAAATCTTTAATCATTCAACGCACACAAATTTATTAATTTAATTACATAACGTAACGTAAAACATTGGTCTTTTTCTATATTCAATGTACATTGTGGTTTAAGCAAGATGACTCTTTAGATAAGCATTGCAATTGACAATTAAATGATTAATGAAATTAAGAACATACTATATGTATTGCGACAAAAGATTCACTTGAAACTGTAAGATCAGAAAGAAAGCTAACATCCATACAATCGGACTTTAAACAAGATGTAGGTCCCTAAATCGGAGGATCGATTTTCACTACGGAATCCTTGTTTATAACAAACAAAGTTAAGTGTGCGGAATCCACTTAACTTAGCCAAACAAACATAGAACAAGATAAACACAAGGTTAACCAAAGAAACACAATCGTTTGATTAACTGGATGAGAAATGCAAACTGATACAAACACAGTTCTTACAAGCACAAAGGGTAAACTCACATCTCTAAGGAAACTGAGAACATTCTGTGCCTTATATAGCAGGTGGGCTGTTAACCTTGACGAATCAGAACATGGGCCGACGAAACACAAGTAAGCCCATGTAACAAGCCCAACAGTCAACGAATCACATTTGATTCGTTGACTGCCTTGACGAATCACAAATTAAGTCAACATGTCTGTTTCGTCGACATCTCTTTGACGAAACAAACCTGTTTCGCCAAGGCCTGCAAAAAGATTAACTGTTTCTACATAACAGTTTGCAGAAACAGTTGGCACAGAATGTATTACAATATGACTGAAATACCCTTAGATGCAACATGCATTGTTTTACGATAATTACATACAACGAGAGACAAAACACGTCGGACACAAGCGGATAGGAGGATATCCGACTTGGTCGACTACGAATACAGACACGATAATCACATAAAGACCGTACAAAATATGACATTACATACAAGACTAGTGACAGACACAAAAAGTGAATCAACAAACTCCCCCTTGTCTGTTACTCGTCTTCGGTCTTCATCTTGTTCTTCACAGGTAACGCTCGGACCAGGAACTACCCGAATGTATTCCCCGGTAGTAGCAGTAGCAAGCGATACGTTGAAACTTCAGTGCCTGGCTAGCATCTTTGTCTTCATAAAAGATGTCGTGCCAGTACAACTTCGCGATGTCGGACGCGGACATATTCACCAGCCACATCGGATCCAATATTCTGAAGTTCCTGTCATCGTTGAACACAATCACTGCCTCATGCGTATCTGAATCGTAGCACCATAATCGCATGTCTCCAAGAAAATCCTGCTGCATCGGCATTAACGGAATCTTTGCAACCACTTTTGCCGGCTCGTACACTAGCTTGTACCTGCCGGTATTTGTTTCCGGATCAAGTGTGAACCCTGATCTGCTGATGCCTAGGGAACTGCGGTTTGTAGGACTTGTCTTTCCATCCCGATTTCTTGTTCATCTTGATTAGACGTGCAAAGAGAGAAGCACCTTCAAAGTTTGAGCGATTGATTATCTCAAGCTTTGTAAGTGCCGCCACATCATAGAATGGCAGTGATAAGATACTCAGCAACGACCTGAAATACTGAATCCTGAACTCCCTTTTGATCGCAACACAGTGGATTTCCATAACAAACATCCAGCATAAGATACGCCCGCTTGGCTTGGCCTTTTCTAGCTGTAAGAAATCGACTTGTGAAGGTTCTGGAACTGGTTTTGAAACCTTTGACAGAAACCGCTGACGCCACGCCGCAAACGCATCTGTGGCATTTTCTGAAGTGTCACGGTTCTTCAGGTGTTCATCAATATCTTCAACGTTGTCTTTCAACCAGTCCTCATCAAAAGGAGCAAATTCGGTACCATCTTCTCTCACATATGTTGATTTCTTCACTTCACCTTCGAACACTATTTCATCAACATTCTCAACATTCACAGACTCCGGTGCACTAGGCATCTTTTCCACTTCATCATCGTTTATATCTCGCATCGCCTTCAGTGTGATCAACTGTTGAGGCGTGAGATCTTCAACTATCTCACCCTCTTCCAGTGATTCTCCGGTGACTGGATGTACCACCTGTAAAGCAAATTCCGCAGTACTGGGAACAGAGGATGTACCAGCTAACGCTTCAAGGAGTTGTTCTTCTCCAACAGTTCCACTAGATCCTGCTTGAGATGACCCTAGAGTTGATGGCTGATACACAATGATAGCAGATGACGTACCGGATGGGGGTTGCTGAGGTGCAGCAGCTGTATCATGATTCCCTTGATCCTCTGGGTCTTCATCCCGTTTCTGCAAGATTTCTTGTTGTTTGCACCTATCTTCCCATAGAGTCGCAACCCTCTTACGTAGGAAGTCATATCCCTTAGTCATCATTTTCACACCCTCAGCAATGGTTGTGTTCCTGGTTTCATACCAATTCTTCATAAAATCACACCGACCCTTCAAGTCTTCGGCCAATTTTTGAAGAACAGAGCTTCGCCTATCCCGTTCCACTTCAGACGCTTTCAACCTTTCATTCTTTGCCTGAAGCCGGTCGATCTCTTCCTGTTGGTGTTGGATAGTGGCCTGTTGTGCACCAACCGCAGTTTTCAATCTTTCAATCTCCACCAGTTGACTGACTTGGTCACGCTTTGTGAGATGAATGAAATCAGTCTGCCTTTTAATGCGATCAGCTGCAGCTTCAAATTGCAGAAACAGGAAGTTATTCTTTTCTTCCTGTGTCATATCTGTGAAAATCCTCTGTCGTTCAACACTAGGCCCAGCTGTTGTTGCGCTAATCGATGCTGCCATTGATCGCTGTGGAATAGCTTGGGGAGACACAGGCTGAGCTGCAGATGGAGATGGTACCACAGGTGGTTCAGGAATAGGAGCTTGAGGCGCTGATCCTCTGGAGGAAGTACTTAAGGATCTGCGAGCTTTCTTTTTCTTTTGATGCTCTGCAGCTTTCTTCTCAGCTCTCCTTTTTCTAGCAAGTTCTGTTTCTGGATCAGAGGGAACATACTCAGGATCATCTTCCTGTCTGATCTTTCTGTATCTCCGTACCCCACATTCATCCAGATACATCTCGTATCCGGGTTGAAGTAGGAGATCATCATCAGAATCTGACTCCGCCTCATCATCACCACCAGCTGAGGTGTCACCAGCTGACACTCCCCCTGCTGAGGTGCCACCAGCTGACGCACCACCAGTAGTGCCTACACTTGATGCACCAACGGCACCAACATCACCACCATCACCACCTTCATCATCACTGTCAGATTCATCTGACACTTCAGGTTCTGGACCAAACTTCTCACTCATCATCCTCTTCAATTCAGGTTCTTCATCATCAGATTGACTATCTGCATGACGCCACTTGTTGTCTTCAGGAGCAACATACGCTGTATTGTGAAGAGCACCGAATAATTTCCTTGGAGGATCGCTCTCCTTGTATCTTTTGTGAGCTAAGTTCCTGATGAGTCGTAAAGAGTTGAAGTTCATGGCCTCAATCTTCAGCATATCATTGTCGGCTTTTGGAAGGCTTGGATACTGAATGTTCATTATCATTTGTAGAAAACGTGGGTACATCCAGTACTTGCTTCCGATGGTTCGGTTCTTTCCCGTTCTTGTCAGATTCTCCTTCATGTTCTCGAATATGAACCTTGAAATACTAAATGGTTTGTTTAGTACTAAGGCCACAAAGAGACCCATGAGTTCGTTGCTAGCCATGTCATAGCCGGCTCGTTTTTTTGCTCAAGCATTGGATAAGAACATGTAGTAGAAACTTGTATCTTAGAGGCAGATCACCCTTGTTGATTTGCATACTAAAGATATCACCGGTACACTTCATCCTTAATAAGTAGCCTCGAATACACATGATTGGGATCGAAACAGGTGCGTCCGGAATATCCTGTAACTGAAGAACTTCAATGAGAATATCCGGTGACACAATCACATCCACATTCTCTACCCGGCCACTGATAACTTCCTTGCCATCCACTTCACCAACATTCGCCGAATTCCAGAACGCTTTGATCAGAGACTTGTATACAGGCGTTGAGAATGTAACTGCATAGTTGATACGTGATTCCCGGATCCATCTTGTAATATCTTTCAGCTCAGTAAGTTTCTCCTCTGGATCCAAATATGCAACCTGGTTGTGCCGTTTTTCAGACATGATTTCCTCCTCCGTCTTATTTTCTTTCTTTGTCGCTGGTTTTCGTTTACCCTCTTTAGGTGCCATCTGCAAGTTTAAAACGTCCACAGTAAATAATAATCACTTACATATAGATATGGACATGTATGGATACAAGTTCATGTATCCATTTGACATACAGACTGTCAAACCATGTCCACTGTGAACAAACTGCAAACTGTAAAATTTACTAAGGCATGGTTGGCGAAATAGACATCCATTGACGAAACAGAGAATTGTTTAACGAAACAGAGTCTGACTGTTGACCAGATCTGTTTTGTTGACCCATTCTGATTCGTCAAAAGATCCTTTGACGAAACAGAAATGCACTCGACGAAACAGAATTGGCTGTTGACCAGTTCTGATTCGTTGACCATTTTGATTCGCCAAGCAATCCTTTGACGAAACAGAGCACTCTTGTGATTCGTCAACGAATCTGATTCGTTGACTATTTGATTCGTCAATGATGTGATTCGCCGACTGTCTGTTTCCCAAATCTGATTCGCCGACATCAGATTCGCCGACATCAGATTCGCCGGAGTTGGGGTTTGGGATTTGGGTGTTTCGCCAAATAGTAGTTTCATGAAGAACAGATGATCAGAAGTAAACAACCATTCAGTAAATATCCAAAACAAGTTCAATATTCTATCCTAAGCATAGCAAAATCCCTATTCCGGTTAAATACCCATTTAAAAGTGTCAACATTTAGATGGCTTAACACCCCCTGTTTTTCATTTATTCAAAACCCAATCCGAAACAAACACACACATGCCTAGGTTTAACAGTTATACGGCAAAATAAAGGTTCAATATCATAAACATGTAAAACCGAACAAGAAACCGGTCACAGAGGATGGTTCCGACGATGTCGGAAGAAATCCGACGGTGCCAAACACTAAAAACATGATACTAAACAACATTGCACCTTTGATCTTTGTGAGAATCCGATGAAAATCCAAAGATATTAGTGAAAATTTGTGTTTTCTTGATAGTGGGTTTTTGTGTTTGGGAGAGAAGATGAATAGTTGCACACTTGAGAGGTTTGAAAAATGTAACCACTTTTCTGACATAAAGGACTTTATACACCGACTCCCCTTTTTGGCGAATCAGAGGTTTGACGAATCAGATAACGGGCTTTGACGAAACAGAAAAATGGGCCGGATCTTGGGCCTGTGAAATTAGCCCATGGCGAAACAGACTTGGGCTCCCTGTTTCGTCAAAGTCTTCGACGAGATAGATCTGTTTCGTCAACATGAAACAGATTGACCTGAGGCTGACTTTGACCAGATCTGTTTCGTCAACAGTAATTTGATTCGTCAACCAGATTTTGATTCGTCAACTTTTGTTCCAAAAACACCAAGGCATGAAACATTTTGCATACTGCACACAGGATTTTAGCAATTTACCATTCGTTTGAGTTTTCAAAAACAAGAACGATTTATGAAGTAGGTTTCAGGCTTCCGGTCATATACACCAAGCAAAATCTTTGGCATAATCAAAAACAAACTTAAACACTACGATACAGATAAATCTTAAAATGCTGAAAACTTAACTAAATGCAATTAAAATTGACAAGATAAACAACTGTACAGATGCAACTTTTGAGAGTTTCAAGGATAAGGAATCATACCAGCTTACGGTCTTAGTCAACATGATTTGATTTCTGTTTAAAGTTCTTGATAAGTATACTACCTCGATTATCGATATTGTTGTCCACATAAACTCATGCTTATCAAACGTAATCACACTTAGGAGATACGCTTTACGGTAAGAATTATACTTACAAGTCGATGTGAATCCACCTCACGACACATTCCCGTATCAAGGCATGCACGAGAATTCATCTTACCATTGAGTATACCGATTATCATCTGTTTGACCGTATAAGATGTGAGATACTCACTTATTTTGATTTGAAAACCAAGCCCTACGTGATAGAATCACTTGTTGATGAGGAACTTGATTTTCATATGCATGAGGGCACAGGAGCAAGTCCGTGAACAGGTCAGTACTTTCGTACAGCAGAGAGACGAACTTGACTCCCGGATAAATGTGATTGTTGATCACTTATTGAGGTCGTATGCAGTATGTACACGTATGTATAGTATCATGGAAGATCTAGACTTGCGTCCCCGTTATTTTTCGGTAAAAGATACAACCATGATACCCAGATGATAAGCAGCATAAAGACCGAATATCTCAGAACCTCGGCAATCTATCAAACGAAATTTCGGTACCAAGACCATATGCCAATGAATGGTTCCCACCTGACTTGAAGTCTGTTAGGTTTGTATCATCCTGCACATTTTAGTTTGATTGTGAGCCTACCGATACATCATTAGAAGAGATACTTATCATTTGTTTAACGATTTTAACCATGTTGACCGACCACACCAGTGAATATCATCACCTTCCTTTTTCCAAGAAACTCATTTTTGGGTTTTCTATTTTTTTTTTATTTTTGAATTTTTCTAAATTAAAAGACAGAAACATGAAAATATCTTTTTGGATTTTTGAGATTTTCTAATGTTTTTGTATTTTCTTGAAATTTTCTCCCCCTAAAATGCTAAAAGATTACGAAAGGAAAATCTTTTTGTATTTTTTGAATTTTGAAAGAAAATATTTACAAAAACAATTAGCCAAAGACGTTTACTCAGGTATCACCTTAATGCCGTTGACCAAAAGTAGATAATCGAACCGTGATTTATCAAATGCTTTTGTAAATAGGTCGGCACGTTGGTGTTCGGTGGGGATATGAATTACATCGATTAATCTTTTGTCAAAACAATCACGTATGAAGTGATATTTAATTTCGATGTGTTTGGTCTTGGAATGCTGCACAGGATTTCTAGTGATCTGTAAGGCAGCATTGTTATCAACAAAAATAGGAGTAGTTAGGAATTCAAAACCGTAGTCGCGCATTTATTGTTGTATCCACAAGACTTGGGAGCAACAACTGGAGGCAGCAATGTATTCTGCTTCACAGGTTGATGTAGCAACACATGTCTGCTTTTTGCACTGCCACGTCACCAGGCGACTTCCTAAGAACTGACATCCTGCTGTTGTTGATTTGCCGTCGATTTTGCAACCGCTGAAATCAGAATCACTGTATGCGGTCAAATCAAAACTATCATCCCTAGGGTACCAAAGACCGGTGTCTGGACAACCCTTCAAATAGCGAAAGATCCTTTTTGCAGCCGACAAATGGGAGGCCTTCGGATTAGCTTGATATCTTGCGAGCAGGCACGTTGGATACATGATGTCAGGACTCGAAGCAGTAAGATACATGAGAGATCTGATCATAGCACGATAATAGGAGGAATTGACGCTTTCACCCTTCAAATCCGGAGTAATCCCGTGATTCTGCGGAAGTGGGGTACCAATGGGCGTTGCATCTGACATCTGGAACCGGCTCAAGATGTCACCAACATATTTAGTCTGATGGATGAATATCCCAGACTCGGTTTGCTGAACTTGTAGGCCCAAGAAGAAATTCATCTCCCCCATCGCGCTCATCTCGAACTTTTCCTGCATAATTTGCTCGAATTCCCTGCACAAAGATTCATTAGTAGAACCAAAAATGATATCATCAACGTATACCTGCACCAGCAGAAGATCTCCATTTTGTTCCTTGACGAAGAGGGTGCAATCAATAAGGCCTCGCCGAAATCCATTCTCCAGAAGATAGTTGGATAGGGTTGCGTACCAAGCTCTAGGTGCTTGATGTAAACCATAAAGAGCTTTGTTGAGCAACCAAACCCGATCGGGATGGACTGGATCTTCGAAACCTGGAGGCTGTTCGACATACACCTCTTCTTGAACTATCCCATGAAGAAAAGCACTTTTCACATCCATCTGGTAGACTTTGAATCCTTTAAATGATGCATAAGCAAGAAAGACCCGAATAGCTTCCAGACGAGCAACTGGTGCATAGACTTCATTGTAGTCAATCCCCTCAATTTGACGAAATCCCTGAACGACCAATCTTGCCTTGTTACGAATAACCACTCCACGGTCGTCCTTCTTGCATTTGAAAACCCATCGAGTGCCAATTTTCTTGTAGTTCTCTGGTCTTTCAACAAGCTTCCAAACACCAAGCTTTTGAAATTGCTGCAGTTCCTCCTGCATGGCTTCAACCCAAGCATTATCTTTCAAAGCTTCTTTCCACGATTTTGGTTCTTCTTGTGACACGTAACACGCGAAGGACCAGTCATTCTGAAGACCAGATTCTCTGATGGCTGAATACAAACCAGCATTCTGGTTGTTTCTCAGCTGATTACGCGTCTGCACACCGCGATGGACATCTCCTATTATATTCTGCTGGGGATGGGTATCATGAATCCTCATTTCAGGATTTTCTGGCACATGAGTATTGATACCCAAATTATTAAAATTAAGATCAACAACCAACTCCACACCAGGGATGTGTGTAGAGGTGGATGCATTCCCTTCAGCAATATCCACATTCTGCACATGAGGTGTATCAACAGAAGCACCTTGAACAGGAGCAACTGGAGCGGAAGATCCTTCTGCTGCATCATGATATTCATCATCTTCCGAAGACTCATTATAATCAGCAGCATCTTCATAAACCTCATTTTGAACCGTGTTGTTAACCGATGAAGAGCCTTGAGGGTCAACAATAACAGGTCTAACCAGTGGCGAGACAGTAGCATTGTCACTTTCAAATAACATTCTTGCAGCCGCTGATTCTTCGTCAAAGGTTGGCAGATTGAAGGAGTCAAACAGTCCATCATAATCGAACATCCACGGATCACCCGGAGCCCTAACAGGACTCGTGTACCTTTGAACCTTCACCTCACTCCATAGCTCAATCTTTTTGGTAGCCAGATTCCAAACACGGAAATTCGGAGTAGCATATCCAAGGAAGAAACCCTCGATAGCTTTCGCTCCAAACTTTCCATCAGGCTCAATCATAGTACATGGAGCACCAAACGGTTCTAGGTAAGAAAGATCCGTTTTCCTTTTCTGAAGGAGTTCGAAGCAAGTTTTGCCATGTCTCTTTACTGTAAGAACTCGGTTTAATGTATAGCACGCAGTCGATACAGCCTCCCCCCAGAATTGAACAGGGAGTTCCGACTCTACTAACATCGTTCTTGCAGTTTCAATTATTATGCGATTCTTCCTCTCCGCGACACCATTTTGTTGTGGAGTATAACGAGAACTGTATTCGTGAAGAATGCCTTTAGAAGTACAGAACTCATCCATAACTTGATTCTTGAATTCGGTTCCATTGTCGCTTCGGATCCTCTTCACTTTCAACGAATAGAGATTCTCCAACATTGTAAGAAGATCCTTGAGTATGCCAGGAGTTTCACTCTTGTGTGCCATGAAGGATACCCAAGAAAATCTAGAGTAGTCATCAGTAACCACTAGACAAGAAGCATCTCCGAATGTTGTCTTGTGCTTCATAGGTCCAAAAAGGTCCATATGAAGACGTTCGAGAGGCATGCTGACAGTGTTGATTTTCTTCAAAGGGTGAGACTTCTTCGTTTGCTTCCCCTTCTGGCATGAGACACAGATATCTTGTAAATGAAAACTTCTCACAGGGACACCACTCACAAGATTGTTTTTCACCAAATGGTTCATCTTTCTCAAGTGAATGTGCCCCATTCTTCTGTGCCAAGATATAGACTCCTTTTCAGTGGCTTTTGAGACAAAGCAAGTGACTTGGGCAGACGTTGTAATTTCCTGGCTCATATCGAGAATATACAGATCATTAACTCTCGGAGCCGATAAGAGAATCCATTCTTGTGGAATTTTGAACCCAGGTTTCAGCACATAACAACCGGCATCATCAAAATGCACGGTGAACTTTTTATCGCAGATTTGCGACACACTGAGAAGATTATGATCAATTTGACGAACATAATTGATCTTATCGAAGCACACAATACCATTGGAGATACTACCCTTGTAACACCTCGAATTTTTGTGTCCAATGATGTGTTAACACGTGTCATTTGATTACACGTGGCATCTATAATAAATAAAGGAATAATTTTGACAAACCTTGAAAGTATATAAATTCGAGGGTTATAAATGTCAACAAGGGTATATATACTGTATAGTAACCCTAAATAAATGCTTGTACCTTCAAACGAATAAATCATAAATCGTACGGAAGCGAAACGCGGAAGAAAGTGAGAGATTACGAACTACAGAGGTTAACTGTGTCAACATGTTTAATTATACCTCTGAGTGACCCTTTAACGTTCCCAAGACTTCGTAACAGTATTATACGCTCACTAGAATATACTGTACAAATTCCGCGAAGTTCCGTTTTAAAACGAAAGAGTTATACTCGAATTCGTATGAGAAGGGTTAAAAGCGCCAATAATGAAAGTTAAGGCTTTCCAAATAATTAAATTAACTAACCAGGGACTTAATAGCGCGGGTAAATAACACGAGGCCCCTATCGGTAAATAACCGAGGGCCAAACCGCAAAGTTACCCCTTCAAACCCGAAAGGTCAGGTAAATCATTACGAAAGATTTCGTTATTAATTACCAGATTCTGTAATCATGACAAAAGATTTAAAATTTCTGAAATCTTAACCCCACGCGACCCGCATTGCATATTGGGTTAAGTTGAGGCGGGCCGCGAGCCTCCTCAATTACGCGTCTGGTATTTAGATCCCAGGCGGCCCGCATTATAAACGCATGGAACTTCCATGCGGGCCGCATTAGACGCCCAGATGCAGAATTGTTGTAGTTACTTGCCTTTTGGAGCCTTTGAACGATCAAACCTCAATCAATGAGGCATGGGCACCCTACACTTGACCCATAGCTCTCAGGGACACCTACCCATCACCTCTGGACTATTGTGAGTGTTTGCAATGATCATAGTTGCTTGACATTGGCTATAAATAGTCACCTTAGGCACATAACATTCACAACATCAAAAACACACATCTCTGATCATTGCAAGAGCTCTCAAGTCCTTTTCTCTGCTCCATAAGCAAGAACACAACTTCTGTAAGTGATCTAACCCTTTGTGGTTTCACATTTCCTTAGTAAATGGCTAAGAACCAAACCGTCGTAACTACGGTTTGACTTTACAATAAATCAGTAATGGTTCTGTCTTATGACGAATCAAAGGTGGTTATAAGTTGGTATCAATGGAGGTAATAAACCTCTAAAATGGTTCCCCCTGATCGCCACTCTAACTATGTCAAATATCGAGTCAAACGTGCGGTTAAAAAGTCAACAGAAAGCTATTTTAGCGATTTATGCATAATCTGTAATATATATGTTATGGAACCTGTTTTGACAATCATAAAACATGATAATAAGTATATAAACTTGTTTGCGCTCGTTTGAATCGATCATTTGCTATATTGAACCGGTTCGGAGCCGAATGTCGCAAAAGTTTGACTTTTGCTTTGACTTCAGTTCTGACCCGTTTTATTGAGGTATAAATATACCTTAGGACTCTCTTAGGACCAGGTCACATGTTGGTATAAACCTCTGTGGTCGGTTCATGAGTTATCCGAGTCTTTTGCGCAATTCCGTCATTCGCCTAAAAGTTGACCGTAACGGCCTTTTAAAATTAAAACGAGTATTTCGGACACGTGAACGGACCAAAACCTTGCTTATTAAATTATAAGCATGTCCTTAAAGTTTCACGTCAATCCGAGGTCTAGAATGAGAGTTATGCTAAATAGCGCAATTTAAATAAACTTTTGTAATAAACGGCGCAATTAGCATAACACCTATCTAAACCAATATTTCGTCACCAAAACTTTTACCCACTGTATTAAAATAATATTTTGGGAATTTGAAAGATTTTTAATAATTTTTACCTCGCTCATAACCTGTGGTTATGGCTACGGTTCGGTTAATACCGAATATGCCCTTTTCGGCCAAAACATGAGTTCTACAAGGTCTTTTGACCCGATTCCAGATGCTACTGGTTTTAAATAATAAATAAAGTATTTTAAGCTTTATAAGCTATTCGGGAAAACTCAGATTTCCTGTAGAACTCGAAAAGCCCTTTTAAAGTCTTTAAAATGACCGAAAAGCCCCTACGGGCCATAATATTAACTTAAACTCGTTACGGGCGTCACGGAAGGTATCCTACTGATACCACAACCCATTTAAGGCATATTGACTTAGGAAATAAGTGTACGACTCTCATAGTTAACCGTTTCGCCTATTGCGCGCACGGTTCGGCTTATGAAACTAGTTTTCATAATTTAGCCGATACGGGTCAAATAATATCATTTGAACCCCAAAATCCAGAGTGTGAACCATTAACCCATATAAAACAAGTCTCTGAACTTGTTGGGTCAGAATCACACTCCATTCTCGGTTTTCACCTTTCCGCGCGATTAAACCATATCTATATATATATCGGAACCAACCGGTCTAGGCTACGGCCATTATAACGACCCGTTAGGATTCTAAGAGGTTAATTAAAACCTTCGTTCCAGATTAGGAGCCCCAGTAAAAGCTATCGGTGATTTAATCCAAAATAAGGAAATATACTTGCAAAGGTAAATACTTTAACTTATTTCCCCTATATGGGCTTGGGTTACGGTATATTAATACCGCTTGATTGAGCATTATATAATTCCATCGCTTAGGTGGTTAATTGATTAAATATGATCGGCTCATTTAAACAGTTTTGTTGCTTATAAGCCTTTGGGGGGTTTAATGACCGTTGTCCCGGATATCCTTGGCATCATTTTACGAAATGGCCACGACCATCGACATCCCGGTGTAGGCGTACACCCGGTATAAAGTGTCGACATTAAAAATTAAAAGACGTAGCCGTTGGTTTTTATACTACGGTTTTACGCAAACGTGGTGTGTCTATAAATCTTTAACCCGGCACGACCCGGGCTACTGAACGCATAAAAGAACATGTAAAACGTTCACAAGATTTTATTATAATTTTCCCAAGTTATAAAAGAGTTTGTGCCTTGTGCATTCAAATCAATTTTTAATAAACATTTTCAAATGTGTCAGTTGAATGTATTTACCAGTGTAAACTGACGTATTTTCCCCAAAAAGATTAAGTGCAGGTACCTAAACGTAAATTGGCTGGTATTAGCTCCCTAGCGTCGTGATAAGTCTCGCAAGCTTGATTGCAGTATCTGATGGAACAAATACTTTATGTTTATTTACGATCCACTGTGGATATATTCAACTCCTGTAATACATTTGATATTACAATTAAAGGTTGAAGTTTATATATTTATCTTATGCTTCCGCTGTGCATTATATAATTGTGTGGTTTGACTATATTGTTGCCAACATCGTCACGGTAATCCCCCACCGGGCCCACCGGTGAGACACGTGGAAATCGGGGTGTGACAGGTTGGTATCAGAGCCAACATTGAGTGAATTAAACACTATCCTATTGTGTTTAATATCAATGACACAATTGCACATACTTGAGTCTAGACAAGAACTTAGGACAAATTCGGATTGATACTCCTTTTTGTCTTTAATTTTCGATTCGATTTTTAATAAGTTTTAAGCAGGAAAATGCCACCTGTTATATTCCGAGGAAGAGGAAGGGGACGAAGAGGCAGAGGAGAAATCGTGACACATCACGATAACGAAGCTGGACCATCTGGTACAAGACATCCTTCGATGACAAGGAGCGAAGAACCACAACGACGAAGAGATCTTTACGAACCAGCGAGGCATTCCACTTCGCACAGCTCAACGCCATCCTACCGGCACTCCTTTGGGCCAGACTCAGAAAATGATCCCAACAACCCACAACCTTCCTTCATACCTCTACAACGTTCGGTATCGCACCGAAATTACGACAACCCTACTCCTTACTACATAGGTCAGTTTAATCCGGCTGACTACATACAGGAACCTTCAGGATTTGTTCCGCTTGGTCCACAAGACCACTTTTCTGAAGATCCCATGGAGGAAGATGAGGATCCTACTGAACCAGCTCGTGGTACGCCCACGCATCCGATAGAAGTTTCTGATGGGTCATCCTTCCATGGAACGCCCTATCAAGGACCTGACAGTTTCCAAGCGATGTTTGACCGACATGAGTGGTACTACACACCACCTCAACAGACATCTCAACAACCGAGACATCCACAGGATCCCTCTGAGGATTCACGCTTTGAGGCAGTTACGCCACCACCTCCGCCACCGGCACAACCAGTAATACCTGATCCGCCAAGGCGTAGGAGGACAAATGCTCGTATGTCTACACGAGGAGGAGGGGGTATCCACTTCAGCACTCCTCGACATTCTAGTAGTAGCCACTATCCGCCGCTACAAGAAGAAGGACCTTCAAGTCCTATACAGGAGGCGAACTCCGCACCAGCTGCACGAAATTCGCCACCATTTGGGTATGACCAACCCATACCTGCTTATACGGGTCCAACGGCTTACAATCCGTTCGAACCGTCACAAGCACAATACAACTACGGCTATGAGCGCGACCCCTATGCGGTGTCGGCAAGATATAATGCGCGCTACCCTGACGGAGCACATGGAAACATGGGACCACCGGACTACTCAGCTCATGGGTATCCAATACCGCCCAGACCTCCAGTTCCGCATCAAGCGCCACAACCACGTTTCTCTCCTCCTGAACAGGAAGAAATACTCCATCGACTAGATCGAGTGGAGAGAGAGTTCGAGGAAGAGAAGAAAAGCCACCGAGGATTTCTCAAAGGCTTGGCGAACCTACTAAAGGGCAAAAAGAAGAAACGTGACCATTAGCCCTTAATAGTTGTACTACTATAATTTCTACTTTGAAATAAGTCCCTGTGTGGACAACTTATCGTATTTCAGTCCCTACGTGGACTTATCTTTAGTCCTTGCATGGACACCTATCCTGTATTAGTCCCTGCGTGGACTTGTCACTTATTTTTAAACCTCTATGGAGGTACGTACTATTTGAAAGACCCGTTTAGGGCAATATGTAATTGTGTTTGAGATTTTGGAATGTATGTTATGAGTTTTGTTTTAATATGTATAAAATAAATCAAAAACATTCCTTTTATATTGATCTGCCTAAATAAAGAATCTTAAAAGGTGAAACCTAGCTTGGTGTCTTTTAAGATCCAGTAAAGATGGTACGACCTAATTGAAAAGATTCTGATTCCCTGTTAACCTCTGTACGCATGTTAACAATCATGGCAGATGTGATTCGTTAAAATCACGCACGTCATTCTTATACAATAATCCTTTAAGGATTTCGAAACCCAACTAAATGATTTATAAATCGCGGGTTAAATCACCAATGAAGGTGATCAATATTATTAAAACATCCGTTAGTGATGCAGTGCCTACGGGCCAGTATTATAAAGACATCCATTAGTGATGCAGTGCCTACGGGCCAATATTATTAAAACATCCATTAGTGATGTAGTGCCTACGGGCCAATATTATTAAAACATCCGTTAGTGATGCAGTGCCTACGGGCCAGTATTATAAAGACATCCATTAGTGATGCAGTGCCTACGGGCCAGTATTATTAAAACATCCATTAGTGATGTAGTGCCTACGGGCCAATATTATTAAAACATCCGTTAGTGGTGTAGTGCCTACGGGCCAGTACTATAAAACATCCATTTAGTGATGTAGTGCCTACGGGCCAACTATATTTAAACATCCATTAGAGGTGTAGTGCCTATGGGCCATAATAATTGTCTTATAAAGACAAAAGGCAGTGGCAGTCTATGACTCTCTGTCAGAAAGAGATAAAAGAACTACGGTTCAAATCTCTATGCCTTTGATTCTCTGAAATCTCGGCTAATATTATAAAACATCCTCGTGAATAGGCTTTATGCCGCCAATACTATTTATATAGCTGAAATAGGATATATTCAAATCCTAATATTTAGTGAAATAATAAGTTAACCAAATATGGTCTCTGTACCATGGTTGACAAATTGTCATAAAAGATAATTATATAATAATCGCCTAAATAAAATTTTGTTATCTTCTGTAACAGATCCAAGTTACAATGGCGGATCCCAATGGAGAGAACAGCCACACAAATGAAGATGACTACGACAATGCGTCAGTGCATTTGACAGGCGCACAACTGAAGGCTCTGATTGACAATGCTGTTCAGGCAGCTATTGATCGTCAACATACTGAGTCCCAAGGCAGAACCGTGTCGAAGCCACCCTCTAAACCAAAGACACACTCCAAACCACCCTCTGAACCCAAGAAAGATGATGACAAACACTCGTCCACTGAGCACAGCGTTCATCGCGATAGAGAATATACTGATGCATCCAGTGCTAAGGGTTGCACCTACAAATACTTTGTATCATGTAAGCCCCGTGAATTTACAGGGGAGAAAGGTGCGGTTGACTGTATCACCTGGCTAGACGAGATGGACACGATTGTGGACATCAGCGGGTGCGCTGAGAGGGACGTGGTTAAGTTTGTGTCCCAGTCATTCAAGGGCGAGGCCCTGGCGTGGTGGAGAGCTCTGGTGCAGGCTTCAGGTAAGGCTGCCTTATACAAAATGTCATGGGGGGAGTTTATTGCCCTCATAAAAGAAAACTACTGCCCTCAACATGAGGTTGAGAAGATTGAGGCAGATTTTGTCTCACTAGTGATGACAAACCTGGATTGTCAAGCATATCTGACCAGCTTTAACACCATGTCACGCCTGGTGCCATATCTTGTGACACCAGAACCTAGAAGGATTGCCCGTTTCATTGGGGGCTTAGAGCCGGCGATCAAGGCCAGTGTGAAGGCCTCTAGGCCGACGACCTTCAGGTCAGTTACTGACCTCTCCTTGTCTCTTACACTTGATGCTTTCCGTCTGAGGGCACAAAGGAGCAAGGAGGCTGAAAAGCGAAAACGTGAGGATGATACCTCACGAAAGTCTGGGAAAAAGCACCGTGGAAACGGTGAGAGCAAGAAAGGGTCGGAGGCAAAGAAGGAGGGGCAAGCTGATGGAAGACCTCACTGCAAGGTCTGCAAGAAACCTCACTCCGGGAAGTGTAGGTTTGCGTCTGGTTCACAGTCGCAACAAAAGACTCCATCCTGTGGGCTATGCAAGTCCAAGGATCACAAGACCGTGGAGTGCAAAAAGATAAAGGATGCAACCTGCTATGGTTGTAACGAAAAGGGGCACATAAAGAGTAATTGCCCAAAGTATGCCAAGAAGGCGGAAGAGACTAAGAAGTCAAATGCGAGAGTTTTTCGCATGGATGCAAAGGAAGCGGTTAAGGACGACAATGTGCTTACAGGTACTTTTCTCGTAAATAATATATTTGCAAGAGTACTATTCGATTCTGGCGCCGATAAATCCTTTGTAGACCAGAAATTTTGCCAACTACTAAATATGCCAATCACAACCCTTGATATGAAATACGAAGTAGAGTTAGCAGACGGCACGATAGAAACCGTCTCTACTATTCTAGAAGGATGTGAAATGTCCATTAGGAACCATTCTTTTCCCTTATCTCTACTTCCTTTCAAACTGGCGGGTTTTGACATCGTGCTAGGCATGGACTGGTTATCCCGTAATCAGGCCCAAATCATTTGCGGCAAAAGACAGATAGTTTTAAAGACTCCGAGTGGTGAATCTCTTACCATTCGAGGGGATACGCATTACGGATTGCCCGAAGACGTATCTATGCTGAAAGCTTCAAGGTGTTTGAACAGAGGCTGTGTAATTTACATGGCTCAGGTGATAATTGAAGAACCAAAGCCGAAGATCGAGGATCTTCCTGTCATTTCTGAATACCCCGAGGTTTTTCCTGAAGAACTACCTGGTTTGCCACCAGATAGACAAGTGGAGTTCAGAATTGACATCATTCCTGGAGCAGCTCCGATAGCAAGAGCACCTTACAGGCTAGCTCCAACGGAAATGAAAGAACTGAGGACCCAGTTGGATGAACTGCTGACGAAAGGTTTTATCAGACCTAGTTCATCTCCCTGGGGAGCACCAGTCCTGTTTGTAAAGAAGAAGGACGGATCGATGCGGTTGTGCATCGACTATAGAGAACTGAATAAAGTTACCGTAAAGAATAGATATCCTTTACCAAGGATCGATGATCTATTCGATCAGCTGCAAGGAGCAAGCTACTTCTCAAAGATCGACTTACGGTCGGGTTATCATCAGCTAAGGGTCAGAGATGAAGATGTACACAAAATAGCATTTAGGACTCGCTATGGTCATTATGAGTTCCTAGTGATGCCTTTTGGGCTCACAAATGCACCGGCTGCGTTCATGGATCTCATGAATCGCGTGTGCAAGCCATACTTGGACAAATTCGTCATAGTCTTCATCGACGATATCCTTATCTATTCCAAGAATCAAGCTGACCACGAGAAGCACCTCCGTTGCATTCTCGAATTACTACAGCGTGAGAAACTCTACGCCAAATTCTCGAAATGTGAATTCTGGCTACGAGAAGTTCAGTTTTTAGGACACGTTGTGAGTGAGCGTGGTATCCAAGTAGATCCCGCTAAGGTAGAGGCAGTCATGAACTGGCAAGAGCCAAAGACGCCTACCGAAATTCGTAGTTTCCTGGGATTGGCAGGATACTACCGAAGGTTTATTGAGAACTTTTCAAGAATTGCTGCGCCCTTGACTTCCTTGACCAAGAAGAAAGAAAAGTACATTTGGGGTCCAAAGTAGCAAGAGTCCTTTGAAATACTGAAGCAGAAGCTAAGCAACGCACCTGTGTTGACCTTACCTGAGGGTACAGATGAATTCGTAGTTTACTGCGATGCATCACATACAGGCATGGGGTGTGTGCTTATGCAGAAGGGCAAGGTGATTGCCTATGCTTCAAGGCAATTAAAGGTGCATGAAAAGAATTACACCACCCATGATTTGGAGTTGGGTGCCGTTGTATTTGCACTAAAGTTGTGGAGGCACTACCTTTATGGCATTAAATTTGTGATTTATTCTGATCACAAAAGCCTCCAGCACTTGTTCAACCAGAAAGAATTGAACATGAGGCAGCGCCGTTGGATGGAGACCCTGAATGACTATGATTGCGAGATCAGGTACCATCCCGGCAAGGCGAATGTAGTCGCCGATGCCTTGAGCAGAAAAGAAAGGGTAAAACCTATTCGAATCAATGCCAAGAGCATTGAGGTCAAGAACAATTTAATAGAAAGGATTTTGGCGGCACAGCGAGAGGCTGTGTTGGAAGCTAACTATCCAAATGAAAAGCTAGGAGTAACTGAGGAGCAGTTGACTCTTAGCAAGGATGGAATCCTTAGACTGAACGGACGTATATGGGTTCCGATATATGGAGGACTACGAGATGTTGTTCTCCAGGAAGCCCATAGTTCCAAATACTCAGTCCATCCTGGTGCTGACAAGATGTACCAAGACTTAAAGGCAAATTATTGGTGGATAGGCTTGAAAAAGTCTGTAGCCGCCCATGTAGCAAAGTGCTTGACTTGTGCTCAAGTCAAAGCCGAGCACCAAAAGCCGTCTGGCTTGCTACAACAGCCTGAACTTCCCGAGTGGAAGTGGGAATGTGTAACTATGGACTTCATAACCAAGTTACCCAAGACCAGGAAAGGAAACGATACAATATGGGTCATAGTCGATAGGCTGACTAAATCAGCTCATTTTCTACCCATCAAGGAGACGTATAGCTCCGATATGTTAGCCCAACTTTATGTTGATAAAATTGTAGCCTTACACGGCATACCTGTGTCTATTATCTCCGACAGGGATACTAGATACACATCCCATTTCTGGAAAAGTTTCCAGCAATCTTTGGGCACGCATTTAAACTTTAGTACGGCTTACCATCCACAGACGGACGGTCAAAGTGAGCGTACTATCCAAACGCTAGAAGACATGCTTCGTGCATGTGCGATCGATTTAGGTGGTAATTGGGATAAAAACCTACCCCTGATCGAATTCTCCTACAATAATAGCTACCACACCAGCATAAAGGCTGCGCCTTTTGAGGCATTATATGGTAGGAAATGTAGATCGCCTGTTTGTTGGGCGGAAGTAGGAGAGGTCCAATTATCGGGACCAGAGATTGTTTTCCAGACGACGGACAAGATTGTCCAGATCCGGGAACGTCTCAAGGCTGCCCGCGATAGGCAGAAGAGCTACGCTGATCCAAAGCGTAAGGATTTTCACTTCGAAGTGGGTGAAAAGGTATTACTTAAGGTATCACCCTGGAAGGGGGTGATGCGTTTCGGCAAGAAAGGCAAACTGAGTCCGAGATACATAGGACCTTTCGAGGTCATTGAACGAGTCGGATCAGTTGCCTATAAACTGAACTTGCCTGAAGAGCTCAATGGAATTCACAATGTGTTCCACATCTGCAATCTCAAAAAGTGCTTCGCCGACGAATCATTGGTGATTCCACACACAGATGTTCATATAGATGAGAGCTTAAAGTTTATAGAAAAACCTTTGTCGATTGAGGATCGACAGGTGAAGAAGCTTCGCAGAAAGCACGTACCGATTGTAAAAGTCAAATGGGATGCTCGTAGAGGTCCTGAATATACGTGGGAAGTCGAAGCTACAATGAAAGAAAAGTACCCCTATTTGTTTGAGTAAATCTCGGGTCGAGATTTATTTTAAGGGGGTGAGGATGTAACACCTCGAATTTTTGTGTCCAATGATGTGTTAACACGTGTCATTTGATTACACGTGGCATCTATAATAAATAAAGGAATAATTTTGACAAACCTTGAAAGTATATAAATTCGAGGGTTATAAATGTCAACAAGGGTATATATACTGTATAGTAACCCTAAATAAATGCTTGTACCTTCAAACGAATAAATCATAAATCGTACGGAAGCGAAACGCGGAAGAAAGTGAGAGATTACGAACTACAGAGGTTAACTGTGTCAACATGTTTAATTATACCTCTGAGTGACCCTTTAACGTTCCCAAGACTTCGTAACAGTATTATACGCTCACTAGAATATACTGTACAAATTCCGCGAAGTTCCGTTTTAAAACGAAAGAGTTATACTCGAATTCGTATGAGAAGGGTTAAAAGCGCCAATAATGAAAGTTAAGGCTTTCCAAATAATTAAATTAACTAACCGGGGACTTAATAGCGCGGGTAAATAACACGAGGCCCCTATCGGTAAATAACCGAGGGCCAAACCGCAAAGTTACCCCTTCAAACCCGAAAGGTCAGGTAAATCATTACGAAAGATTTCGTTATTAATTACCAGATTCTGTAATCATGACAAAAGATTTAAAATTTCTGAAATCTTAACCCCACGCGACCCGCATTGCATATTGGGTTAAGTTGAGGCGGGCCGCGAGCCTCCTCAATTACGCGTCTGGTATTTAGATCCCAGGCGGCCCGCATTATAAACGCATGGAACTTCCATGCGGGCCGCATTAGACGCCCAGATGCAGAATTGTTGTAGTTACTTGCCTTTTGGAGCCTTTGAACGATCAAACCTCAATCAATGAGGCATGGGCACCCTACACTTGACCCATAGCTCTCAGGGACACCTACCCATCACCTCTGGACTATTGTGAGTGTTTGCAATGATCATAGTTGCTTGACATTGGCTATAAATAGTCACCTTAGGCACATAACATTCACAACATCAAAAACACACATCTCTGATCATTGCAAGAGCTCTCAAGTCCTTTTCTCTGCTCCATAAGCAAGAACACAACTTCTGTAAGTGATCTAACCCTTTGTGGTTTCACATTTCCTTAGTAAATGGCTAAGAACCAAACCGTCGTAACTACGGTTTGACTTTACAATAAATCAGTAATGGTTCTGTCTTATGACGAATCAAAGGTGGTTATAAGTTGGTATCAATGGAGGTAATAAACCTCTAAAATGGTTCCCCCTGATCGCCACTCTAACTATGTCAAATATCGAGTCAAACGTGCGGTTAAAAAGTCAACAGAAAGCTATTTTAGCGATTTATGCATAATCTGTAATATATATGTTATGGAACCTGTTTTGACAATCATAAAACATGATAATAAGTATATAAACTTGTTTGCGCTCGTTTGAATCGATCATTTGCTATATTGAACCGGTTCGGAGCCGAATGTCGCAAAAGTTTGACTTTTGCTTTGACTTCAGTTCTGACCCGTTTTATTGAGGTATAAATATACCTTAGGACTCTCTTAGGACCAGGTCACATGTTGGTATAAACCTCTGTGGTCGGTTCATGAGTTATCCGAGTCTTTTGCGCAATTCCGTCATTCGCCTAAAAGTTGACCGTAACGGCCTTTTAAAATTAAAACGAGTATTTCGGACACGTGAACGGACCAAAACCTTGCTTATTAAATTATAAGCATGTCCTTAAAGTTTCACGTCAATCCGAGGTCTAGAATGAGAGTTATGCTAAATAGCGCAATTTAAATAAACTTTTGTAATAAACGGCGCAATTAGCATAACACCTATCTAAACCAAGATTTCGTCACCAAAACTTTTACCCACTGTATTAAAATAATATTTTGGGAATTTTAAAGATTTTTAATAATTTTTACCTCGCTCATAACCTGTGGTTATGGCTACGGTTCGGTTAATACCGAATATGCCCTTTTCGGCCAAAACATGAGTTCTACAAGGTCTTTTGACCCGATTCCAGTTGCTACTGGTTTTAAATAATAAATAAAGTATATTAAGCTTTATAAGCTGTTCGGGAAAACTCAGATTTCCTGTAGAACTCGAAAAGCCCTTTTAAAGTCTTTAAAATGACCGAAAAGCCCCTACGGGCCATAATATTAACTTAAACTCGTTACGGGCGTCACGGAAGGTATCCTACTGATACCACAACCCATTTAAGGCATATTGACTTAGGAAATAAGCGTACGACTCTCATAGTTAACCGTTTCGCCTATTGCGCGCACGGTTCGGCTTATGAAACTAGTTTTCATAATTTAGCCGATACGGGTCAAATAATATCATTTGAACCCCAAAATCCAGAGTGTGAACCATTAACCCATATAAAACAAGTCTCTGAACTTGTTGGGTCAGAATCACACTCCATTCTCGGTTTTCGCCTTTCCGCGCGATTAAACCATATCTATATATATATCGGAACCAACCGGTCTAGGCTACGGCCATTATAACGACCCGTTAGGATTCTAAGAGGTTAATTAAAACCTTCGTTCCAGATTAGGAGCCCCAGTAAAAGCTATCGGTGATTTAATCCAAAATAAGGAAATATACTTGCAAAGGTAAATACTTTAACTTATTTCCCCTATATGGGCTTGGGTTACGGTATATTAATACCGCTTGATTGAGCATTATATAATTCCATCGCTTAGGTGGTTAATTGATTAAATATGATTGGCTCATTTAAACAGTTTTGTTGCTTATAAGCCTTTGGGGGGTTTAATGACCGTTGTCCCGGATATCCTTGGCATCATTTTACGAAATGGCCACGACCAGCGACATCCCGGTGTAGGCGTACACCCGGTATAAAGTGTCGACATTAAAAATTAAAAGACGTAGCCGTTGGTTTTTATACTACGGTTTTACGCAAACGTGGTGTGTCTATAAATCTTTAACCCGGCACGACCCGGGCTACTGAACGCATAAAAGAACATGTAAAACGTTCACAAGATTTTATTATAATTTTCCCAAGTTATAAAAGAGTTTGTGCCTTGTGCATTCAAATCAATTTTTAATAAACATTTTCAAATGTTTCAGTTGAATGTATTTACCAGTGTAAACTGACGTATTTTCCCCAAAAAGATTAAGTGCAGGTACCTAAACGTAAATTGGCTGGTATTAGCTCCCTAGCGTCGTGATAAGTCTCGCAAGCTTGATTGCAGTATCTGATGGAACAAATACTTTATGTTTATTTACGATCCACTGTGGATATATTCAACTCCTGTAATACATTTGATATTACAATTAAAGGTTGAAGTTTATATATTTATCTTATGCTTCCACTGTGCATTATATAATTGTGTGGTTTGACTATATTGTTGCCAACATCGTCACGGTAATCCCCCACCGGGCCCACCGGTGAGACACGTGGAAATCGGGGTGTGACAACCCTCTCCAGTGATGTATCCGCCTTTGTCTCCTGCAAATGCGACATAGCCTCCTCTAATATTTCTCACGTCGTATAGAAGCCGTAAGTCGCCAGTCATGTGCCTGGATGCTCCACTATCAACAATCCAATGACTATTAATAGTTCCTCCTGGAACACCCTGCACATATCGTTTAAAGATCAGTTGAGGATGGGGACCCAAGCCTTAGTGGTCTTGGGTCGTCCCTGAGCATCATGAAACGTGATCTCGATTTGTTGATGATTCTCAAACACATTAGCTCCCCCTGAACTATCACCCGCCTTAGGTTTCCAAGTTTCTTTTTGCCTACCAGATTGAGTGTTGTAAATTGTTTTTGAAGATTCTGGTTTTAATGTTTGTGACATACTTGGTTCCCTTTTAACTGTTTTAACTTCAGGTTTTAAAGCTTTCTCAACAGTTTTTATATTCTTACGTCGCAGTTTCGATTCTTGTTCTTTAATTGTTCTTTTATCATGTTTTGGTGAAACTGACAGACGTTGAGGGTGAACCTTTTCAGGTGGTGCTTTCTCAACAAATTTGTCTTTTGGAGCATTTGGGCAATTTTTAATGATATGCCCAAATTCCCCACATTTAAAGCATGTTCTCCTTTCAACAAATTTAGGAGAACTTGATTGACCATGAGATGTCGAACTCGTGGAACCAGAGGTACTAGCCTTTTCATCACACCCATTTGTATGTTGAGTGTAATTGTTATCACTGTCACGCTTTAAGATCGTGACTTGTTGCACAAAATCTGTGTTTGATTTGTTCTCAAAAGTTTCAATCTTATCTGTACCCTTGGACGACACGAATTTGACATCTTTTGCTTTCTTTTGAAACCGAGCTCCTTTTGTTTCAGATTTCATTTGAGAGACATTAGGCTTTTGAGCTCACTTGATTGGTTGTTTACTGTTAGAAGCACTAGGTTGTTGAGTGGTTGGTGGTTTTTGATTACCAAACTGTTTTCTAATCTCAGCCTTAGGAATTGGATCACATTGTGTTAAAACAATTCCCGGAAGTGTTTTTCCCAAAAATTTGTTTGTGTTGTCTTCAAAGACTTTATCAATCAAAGATTGATTTACATTTTTAATTGGGAAATCGTGATCTGAGTAGATTTTATCACCACCAACCAAAGTATACAACACATTACTGCTTTTAACAGTAGACACAGATGTCTTGTCAACTTTGACAGAATCAATCACTTGTTTCTTAACAGATGGGACAGCAGGAGTATCAGGATCACAAAGGATGTGATTCTCAGGTGGAATAACTACTCCTTTCATCTTGCCAAGTGATTTATCCTGATCACCTACATCCATTTTTGATTCATTATCCGATGACTCATAGTCCTCGATAATTGGAGGACTTTGACTCATGGATGCTGAAGTTTCTTGCTTAGCGGATGTGTTTGAAGAATTGTCCGGTTTGAACCCTAGGCCAGTAGAAAATTCCTCAAAATTCAGAGGCACACTAGGTTCATACCGTGGCATATCTTCCTCATCAGGCATCTTGGTATAGTTATGCCTCAAAGGGGGCGGGCATTTCTTATATCCTATGCCCTTTTGATTTCCCTTCAGTTGTTGAACATCGATGATGTGATCAAGCACAAATCGGGAGTTAGAATAACTTTCCAATTTTTGTTTGATCGCATCATGCTCGCATTGGGCAATGGCAAGTTGCTTCTTGGTTTCCTCAACAAGATTTATGTACTCATTTATACTTATTTGTTTATGGTAAACCACTTTGTTAACTTCGGACACGCTTTTCTTTAATGTTTCTATTACATATTTAAATTCTTTTTCGTTCTGAGTTAAAGCCATGTTTGCCTCTTTGCATTTTGAAAGTTCAATAAGCAAATTCTGATTATGACTATGAAGCTTTTCTGATTCAAGCTTCATATCTGCACATGATTTACAAACACTAGGAGCAGGAGGTTCAGAATTTACCTGAATCGAAGAGGCTGAGACATTTGCCATAAAGGCAGTTTGTAAAGAAAAAGCTCCATCTTCAGAAAAGAACTTCTCCATTTCCTTTGATGCAGTAGCAGCCCTCCTGATCAGAATTGATTTCTGACATTTAAGCTCATCAGCTTCATTCAATAGATCTTGAATATCAGCACCTCCTTCCTCCTTCACATCCGGCTCAGATTGATTATCTCCAGAAATAGAGCCTTCTTCATCAGAACTACCAGAATAGCCAGAGCTGTCATCACTCTCAGAAAATTCTTCTTTATGAACATGCTTGATGTGATTGATAATCTTTGCATAACAAGTTGTTCCACCTCCTTGATCACCTTCTCCAAACTGCACAGACCAGTCACATCCTTCATCAGCTTGAACTGTCAAAGCCCGATTGGGATTTGATGGTCCAGATTGACTCTGATTATTGTTGACTGCCACAATCCTCCTGTTACGGTTTTCTTGCTGGGCATTTACATTCGAAGTACTCGTCTGGTTTCTGAAAGGGTTATGATTGCCTTGTTTAGTTGGCCGAGTGCACTCACGTTTGAAGTGCCCTTTCTCGCCACAATTAAAGCATGTGACAGCATTTATATCAAACCCATACTTCGTGTCTTTCTTTCCTTCCAACGAAGTTCTTCCATTTCGAGCCATGAAATCTTTTGCCCTTCTAACTGCGCTAGCAAAAGCCCACTTGATATCCATCAACTCCATTTCATCCTTGTCGATCTGTTGATAATCTTCATGGGTCATGTTGATGTTTCCAATATGACCCGCAACCAACCCACAGTAAGCACTGGCCATCGTATTAATAAGTTCTACATGCTCCTTTGCTACTTCAATGCTGACTTGAGAAAGGTTCGAAGTGTCAACTCGGACAGTGTTAGGATTTGGAGGTTGAGGATTGTTTGTATAATGAGCTTGTTGTGGTGGTTGGACTTGTGGTTGTGATGGAACAGGGATGTAAGACCTTGGATCAAATTGTGGTTGTGCCGGATTGACTTGAGGTGGAGGTTGAGGTGTTGGAACATAAGCCCTTGGATCAAAAGCCGGAGCAGCAGTTGATTGAGGAAACGGGAAAGAGCTTGTGTTGGACACAAATGCAGTTTGCAGTTTTGGTTGCTGAGCTGCATTGGACCTGGCCCAGGCATCGAAGCCTGGAAGATACATTTCTGTATTCTGAGGAGCGGGAGCTCGCTTGGCTTTCCTGATTTCTTCATCATTTTTATGTTAACTGCGTCAAGAGTACCAGTATGCTTCAACAATTCAATAAAAGAACTCCACTTTGGAGGTAAGGCATCAGCAAACCTGTTCACCATATCCTGTTGAGTAGCCAAAACCCCATAAGCAAACATTTCACTAATCAAATGATAAAAACGCGTAGTCATATCATTAAGGGTCTCATTTTCCAAAACCTGGAAAGATTCAAATTCTTTCTTCAACAGATCATGACGAGACTTTCGAGTAGCTGCATTGGCTTCTCCTCTCGCAACCAAGGCATCCCACAATGTTTTCGTGTCTTTACAGTACGAGAACTGATGATAGATATCTTTGTTGAGTGCTTGTGTAAGTGTAGCAAAGGCCTTTTTCTCCAAATCATACGCTTTCTTGTCATCTTCCATCATGTTAGCATAACCCGTAGAAGTTGATGCTGCAACTTCAAGATTGGAGTTGAATGCATTGATAAAACACGTCCAAAGCTCGGTGCTTTGTCCTTGCACATATGTGTGAAACCGACTTTTCCATGATGGAAAATCGTTCATATGGTTTAACTTTGGTGGACGATTGTTGCTGCCCGTTTCACTTTCGCTAATTAGCAGGTTTTGAATACTTTGACTTTGATTGGATACAAAAGCCCATTGACTGGCACTGATTGCCGGTTGTGGAAACATACTTCTCGCCCACGCTGCTGCGGAAGTTTGATCTTGACCGGGTTGTGGGTCCGTACTCCAGTCCCAAGGATTTGTACAACTCATATTTGATGACTATTACCTGAAAACTTGAACAGACACTAGAAAACACACTGATATGGTTAACTTGCAAACCTTCTGTTGAAAATTTTGAACTTTCTTGACGAAACAGAATTTGCTTTTGACGAAACAGTAGTCGACGAGACAGATCCTGTTTCTTCAAAGAAGTTTGAGGAAACAGATATGTGTTTCGTCAAAAGGACCTTTGGCGAAACAGACTTTGATTCGTCGAAGGGACTTTTGACGAATTAGATGTGATTCGTCGAAGGGACCTTTGGCGAAACTGATTTTGATTCGTCGAAGGGACCTTTGGCGAATTGCTTCCTGTTTCGTTGACTTTGTGATTCGTCGAAATCAGATTCGTTGAGATTGTGATTCGTCAAAAAGAGATTGTCAGAGGTTGGTAAAAGTTGGTGAAAAGTTTATACCCAGCCTGTCAACCTCACACGACTTCCCACACCTGCTATTCACCAACTTAGAAGTATGGTGGATAAAAGAATGGGTCAAACACTTTTCAAAACATGAAACCTTATCTTTTTGGACTAAAACACAACCTTTTTACAAAGAACTCTTGAAGATATTATGAAGATGTGAAGAACACTTAAACAATCGGATGAACTGACAGTTTTCAAACACCAATTTTAACTAATAATTTCAACCAAAACCAACTTGTAAGCATGAATAACACACAAACAAGCAAGGTTTTCACTAAAATTTTAGCAAAATCCCAAGAAAGTCAAGAGTTCAAGAGCCAAATTTCCAGAAAAATATAAAGTTTTTAAGAACCAAAGTCTTATAAAAAAAACACTACAACTTGTTCAACAACCCAAACTATGTTTGATTTTAAACAAGGATAAGAGCCAATGCTCTGATACCACTTGTAGGTCCCTAAATCGGAGGATCGATTTTCACTACGGAATCCTTGTTTATAACAAACAAAGTTAAGTGTGCGGAATCCACTTAACTTAGCCAAACAAACATAGAACAAGATAAACACAAGGTTAACCAAAGAAACACAATCGTTTGATTAACTGGATGAGAAATGCAAACTGATACAAACACAGTTCTTACAAGCACAAAGGGTAAACTCACATCTCTAAGGAAACTGAGAACATTCTGTGCCTTATATAGCAGGTGGGCTGTTAACCTTGACGAATCAGAACATGGGCCGACGAAACACAAGTAAGCCCATGTAACAAGCCCAACAGTCAACGAATCACATTTGATTCGTTGACTGCCTTGACGAATCACAAATTAAGTCAACATGTCTGTTTCGTCGACATCTCTTTGACGAAACAGACCTGTTTCGCCAAGGCCTGCAAAAAGATTAACTGTTTCTGCATAAAAGTTTGCAGATGCAGTTGGCACAGAATGTATTACAATATGACTGAAATACCCTTAGATGCAACATGCATTGTTTTACGATAATTACATACAACGAGAGACAAAACACGTCGGACACAAGCGGATAGGAGGATATCCGACTTGGTCGACTACGAATACAGACACGATAATCACATAAAGACCGTACAAAATATGACATTACATACAAGACTAGTGAAAGACACAAAAAATGCATCAACACAAGATAAAAGATAACATATCAATCTAAATGTAATGCTATTAACTTTTTAGTAACCATACCCAATAGGTGCTATAACTATACTTAACTCCATTTTTTAGCTTGCCTGCTGCAAAAGCCAGTTGTTCAAAGATCCATGCCTCACAATCTTGCCGTAAAAACTGCAATCTCAATGATCTAGCAAAAGTAGTGTTTCCATGTAGGAACCAGCAGAGTATAAAGTTCCATTGCCAGAAATCCGAGTATAACTGATGTGTTCTGAGTGGAGTTCATGAATAAAGACATCATGTGCATTGTCATCAGGTCTCGTTGCAAATATAGGTTCATCATTCTTCCTAATTCCAAGTACCCGTTGTATTGATACATCTGGTAAGTTTATGGTGAATAGCTTTGTAAAGGAGTTTGGAACACCATCCTCCATCATCCATACACCATAAACTCGTTTCTCAGCCTCCCTAACCAGTTCAACAGCAACGAGAGACTCTTTTAGCTTAGATATAACCACTGTTTTGTTAGGGGCATGGGCTTGGGCTAAAGTAGCAGGGAGTGATACTTCCATAAACTTTTCACTTGTCATGTCAAATGAAACTATCATATTATACCCCAGAAATCCAGTTGTCCTACCATCAATAGCAAGCCAATAAATAAACCCATCTATAACTACCTGATCCCACAACAATTGAACTGAGTTACGCGGTTGATTGATAGTAGGTATACTTCTCCACACCTGTGAACTCAATGTATAAACCTCAACTTGCCAAGGCGTGAAAGTTATAGAGTCTAAGTTCCGCTTACTTTTACAAAAGTTAACCTTGACAAGCTTAGGATCACCGGTGTGAGGACAAACCCCAAAACCAAAAACAATATCAGAGTCTGGATCTAACACATGAGACACCTGAGGCACATCGATAGCAACCGATTTTCTAATTTTCTAATTGAAGGATTCCAAATAGAAGCCGTGTAGATGAGTGATCTCCCAGGCTCACCTGAAGAAATAGTGTATATGCAGAATAAGCCTTGACAGCTACCTACTATCGTAAGTCCAACACCTTCAGATGCGGGATCAGGCAGGGAACACTTGTGTTCGGGGAAAATTTCATCATCTACAATTGAAACGTACTTTTGTCCAAGACCTATTGGTGGACTGTACCTTACTAACAGATGGTGCTGGTGAGTGTGGTTGACGCTGTAATCTACAACAAACCGAGAACTATCGATCAAAGACTTCCATGCTTTTGAAACGGTTCTGAACCGCAGCAGTGATTTGGTTGGAAGCCTTTTCATGATCTCTTCTTGGAGTGCAAAAGGTATGTGGTCTGACATTTTGATTGCTGAAATATAAAGATAACAAAATAGATTGTTGAAAGTTCCTCCAATTTACTAAATTTGATGATCAAGTAAAGAAAAGTAAATAAATTTGACGAATTTAGAGAGATGTAGCAGCCTGTATCCATCACCAAATTAGGGTTTGAAGCGTGAGCGATTTCAACAAGAAAGTGAATCTGTAGATGCCATTCCAATACTTATTTGAGTGTGTGGCCCATTTGAACGGTGGCCCATTACTTGTTTTATTTTATTTAGGTGTGTGTTTTTTTTCCATTTAGTCTACTCTTATTGTAAAAATCACACTTCTAGCTATTTCAATTTAGGGTGGTTTATTTGTTTGATTTGTGGTGAATACATACCGTGTCAAATAAAAAAAATATGAGATCGAAAGCCCATGTTCAAACAGGCATAAGAGGCAAATTGAATGTAATTCTCATCGATGTTACTTGTGAGTCGTTTCAAATTAATTTGAATCACTTCTCTTGATTCTATTTTAGTTGTCTTCATTTTAATTGAAATGTCAAACTGAGGAACTGAACCTGTTTATTAGACCGCATTTCATTATTCTTTGTATTTTCATCTTTTCTTTACAAAATATCACTTTCTGGCCATGCTCCATATTTTTATTATATATTCAGGCCTTTGTATATTAAATTATTTATTGCGGGACCGTAAGACGAGCACTTTGATGACCCAGTTATGAGAACATTGCAAGTGAGATAAGAAGTATGATACTTTTTTAACGGATATTAATTAGGAATTGCGTTGTTACTAAGTCAAGAAACGATGGGACGGAGTGTGGGATAACTCTAACCAGCACGAATAAAGTTCCATTGGTGGAAATGATATTTACCAAATTTTCATGTTAACGTTTTGTATTTCTTATTATAGAATCCGTCTGTGTTATTTTATAAATACGGAATTAACTAAAAATATTTAAAATTTCACTTATAAATAAAACTGCTACTTTTAATACCAAGAAAAAACTATCATTAATCTTGTTTGCATACAAACTCACAGAAAATATCATAATTAAATAGCATGATTATTACTTAGAAACGGATTAGAACTGCAAGATTGCATTAGTGATGGCTGTTGCCAGTTTCTAAGATAATCCAAAAAATGGTGTTGTAGTAACAATAGTAAACAAAAAGGAAAATATAAAAGATAATTTATGATTTGGATATAGTTATTCATATATACCATGTAAAGAATAATAACTAGGTCAAGTAAAAAAGTACCTAAATATGTGGATTAGAGAAAGGTAAGGGCATTGATAAAGACGGGTAAGAAACAGTGACCAATAAAAAGAGTGGATCTCACAAGCAAAATCTAGAGAAAGGGCCAGCTGCTGCGTCTTGCTCCTACCCGACCCCTCCTGCTTCACAATCTGTTCCAAACAAAGCTACTAATGGGCCTGCCAAAAAGCCCAATTCTGTGCCCAAAAAGTCTCCGGGTTTCAACTACAACCGAGCTGTTCAAGGTCAGTCCCAGGCCCAGAAAGCTACATCCCTGTAAAGCCCAAAAATTCTAAACCAAACCCTCCTGCCAAAGCTGCTGTAAAATCGCAGTTGTGCACTCAAAACAGGTTCGCGGTCTTGGATTTAGAGGCAGGTGCTAAAACTGGTACGTTAGTCGAAGAGCAGGCTGATTTATATCTTCAGGATCCGGTCAATGAGGATCCCTTTGTGTGCACTATAAATCAGCAATGCCCCAGTGACCCAGGTCGTGTTCTCCCTTACTAGAGTCGTTTTAGTCCATCGGAATCTTTAAACCGGATTTTAGATAAAGATTACGGCATCACTGACTGTCAGAAAAAAAACGTATCATTTATGCCTTTTGTGGTGATTCGAAAGCGGTTAAAGCGGAGGACCAAGAAGATTGGATTGACTTTTTGCATCGTAATCTATATATAATATATATCATTACCACTATACAAACCATAATGCATACATTACAACAACCATTGCATCAATATGTTGCAAATCATATTTATGCAAGATTTTGGCTAAATTAGTTAGATTATTATAAATAATAATAATTTACAAATAAAACAATACAACTTTAAATGGATCAAACCGATTGAATATAGTAAGATAATGAAACCATTATTTAATTAGGGTACAACCACTTAAGCACAATTTATAACTATACATGCATACAAAACAAATTGAATTTGGTAAGATAATGAAACAATTATTTGATTAAGATACAAGCACTTAAGCACAATTTACAACCAAACAATATAAATGTACAATAACACCTTGCAAGACAAACCCTTAATGCAGAACTTACAACTTACTAATGCACTCGTTGCAAATTAATAGTATATAAATGTGCTAATGTTTTAAAACCGGCAAACCAGAGCTGGATTGAAAACCTGGTTTGTAAGATAAAACCGGCAAACCAGAGCTGGTTTGAAATCTGCTTGGCAAGAAATGGTTATGTTTGCTACCCAAACCTCGGTTTGTAACCTGCCTCTTTCAAACTAATTTAAAAACCCAAATCAAATCGGTTAAAAAACCGAAAATGATCTGAATCAGTCGCTTCCCTCTCCAAAAACAGATTCCTAACCCCAACCAGGTCCACCAAGAACCAGTTTTGACTTCCGTTGACCAAGACCGGGAATAAAAAGACTTTGCACACCTCTAGGCTTAGATAAATTACCAAGGGCTCGCATCTACACAAATTATACCTTTTAAAAAATAAAATAAAAAGTATCCTTTTTTTATCACATTACTATGTAGGAAAAATCACACAGATTTTTTATCCACCTGGTATTATGTTCAATTCAGCCCTGCCCCAAATCAATATTATTAAAAGGGTATTTTTAATGTTTAAAACCTCCCATAATATTTGAAACACATATTTTACATACTAGATGAATCAATAAATTCTGACAAACAAGTGTGTCGTGGACCCAACCTAGCCTGTTGACCGGTTATCCAACCTGCCCGATTGTAGGTCCCTTTCCGAAGGATGACGAACCTAAACCTTGTTATACAAACCTACTAGCGAGTGCGGAATCCAAGCTAGTAAGCAAACCGAGATGAAGCAAGTAGAGAAACAAACACACAAGAGTTCACCGATTAACACCACTGTATTAATACGTATGAAGGTTCCGGTTACAAGCACAATGTTTACAAATCTAACTTGCAAACTCTCACTATGTGTGTGTGTGTTTCGGACAGAATGCTCTCAGCTCTATCTTTCTGTCTGTCTTTCTAAGTGTCTGAATGAACACAACACACTGCATGAGTATTTATACACATACACAGCAGGTCTTGCTCGAAGGATTCGATAGATGGTCCGAAGGATCATCTTTCGAATGCAATGCTCTCGAAGGATCAGCAAGGACCTCGAAGGATGATCCTTCGAGGTCTATCAGTCGAAGCATATCTTTCGAAGTCATCGAAGGATATGAAACATCCTTCGATCCTCAACCTTCGAGACAGACACTTTACAACCAATATATGATTGTTTGGCCAAGTCAAACCAGGAGGACAGTTGACTTGGTCAACTTACAGGACTGACACGGACATCGTTTACATCGTGACCGAATACAGACAAAGTACAGACACAAGTGCACCAACAAACTCCCCCTTGGCTGTAGCTTTGTCTTTATCTTCTATAATTGTAGACTCGTCTCGAACTTCGATGGTCTTTGGTCTTCGAGTTCTCAAAACTCTGATGTCCTTTCAAGTCTTCAAAGTCGGAGGATCTTCAAAGTCTTCACGTCTTGAAAGCAGAGAGTGTATCAACAAACTACCCGAATCATGTAGGAAGTGTGTTGACAAACTCCCCCTTAACATAAGCTCCCTCTTGAGTTATGCTCGTGAATAACTTGATTTTTATGAAGTGAGATCCTTGTGGTGTTGATGATGGCCAGCGACAACTCGATCATCTTCATCTTTTGAGCGCCTTCTCGTCGTGTCTTCATTCCAAAGCTTGTCATCGACCATGTTCTCCTTGCCTTTAGAATCTGCACATGCAAGAAATCTAAACGCGTAATGAGAACAACTGCTTGGAATAGTTAGTATAACCAAAAGACACACGAATGACCATGTCACAATCAAACACCGTCCGACAGTTTGAAAGTTTAATAAATTTGTCAAATTTTAGTCTTTAACTTTCAAAACTTGCAAATTTCGACCGTTTATGAAGATTTAGTCAGTTCGGTTTTCGTTCAGGTTTCAGGTAACGAAGACTCGAGCTCCAACATCGTACGATCAAAAATAAAGTAGAAAGAAAATCTTTTTGGCTTTTATAAAGTTTATATTAAAACACACCTAAAATCTTTTTGGTATTTTTGAAATTAAAAGACAACAATTTAAAATCCTTTGAGTGTTATCAAACGACATCACCGCTAATGTCGTGCTGATATGCACCAAACGACGAAACTGTTTAAAAGAAAAACAATAAAAGTTAAGTAGTAAATAAATATATACAGACATTCTTTTTGCGAGTTTCGAGGGTAAGAGAATCATATCAGTGTACGGTCATGCCAAAACACTCTTGTTGTTCAGTTAGTTAACATTAAGATAAGCATCCTATAACAATTATCGGTATTGTTGTCCACTTAAGCTCAACTTATCAGATGTAATCATGGCGAGGGGATACGTTAAGGTATGATTTATACTTACCGACCGGTGTTCATCCACATCACGACACATTCCCGTATCAAGGTATGCACAAGAGTTCATCTTACCGGTGAGTATACCGATTATCATCTGTTTGACCGTATAAGTTGTGAGATACTCACTTATTTTGATTTGAAAACAAGCCCTATGTGATATAATCACTTATTGATGAGGAACTTGATTTTCGTATGCATGAGGGCACAGGTGCAAGTCCGTGAACAGGTCAGTACTTCCGTACAGCAGAGAGACGAACTTGACACCCGGATAAATGTGATATTTTATCACTTATTTGTAGGGACATGTGATTGTTTATCACTTATTGAGGTCGAATGCAGTATGTATTATGTACACGTATGTATGGTATCATGGAAGATCTAGACTTGCGTCCCCGTTATTTTTCGGTAAAAGATACAACCATGATACCCAGATGATAAGCAGCATAAAGACCGAATATCTCAGAACCTCGGCAATCTATCAAACGAAATTTCGGTACTAAGACCATATGCCAATGAATGGTTCCCACCTGGTCTTCAGTCGATTTAAGATTTATATCACCCTGCACACTTTAAAATGATTGTGAGCCTACCGATACATCTTATATAGAGCTGCTTATCGTTTTTCATTTAAGGTTTAAAAAGGTTTGGATAGACCACTGATGTACTATCATTTTCTCTTTTGCTCGCCAGGATACTCATTTTTGTTTTTCTATTGTTTTTGTGTTTTTGAAATTTTTCGATGTTTTTGGATTTTCAGATTTTTGGATTTACTCCCCCTAAAATCAATAAACTAAGATAAATTTAAAAACACACAAAGGTATTTACAAAAAAAATGATTTTCCGATGTTGGTTTACTCTTGCTTGACCTTAATGCCATTTACCAATAATAAGAAGTCAAATCTAGATTTGTCAAAAGCTTTGGTAAATAAGTCGGCACGTTGGTCATCGGTGTGGACCTTAACAACATCGATTAGCCTTTTCTCAAAGCAATCACGTATGAAGTGATATTTGATTTCGATGTGTTTGGTCTTTGAATGCTGCACAGGATTTTTAGTGATATCTAAAGCAGCAGAATTATCAACGTAAATAGGAGTAGTTAGGAATTCAAAACCGTAGTCCCGCAATTGTTGTTGGATCCAAAGAACTTGGGAGCAACAACTTGAGGCAGCAATGTATTCAGCTTCGCATGTTGATGTAGCGACACATGTCTGCTTCTTGCATTGCCATGTGACTAGGCGATTTCCTAAAAACTGACATCCAGCCGTTGTGGATTTGCCGTCGATTTTACATCCGCCAAAATCAGAGTCACTGAATGCGACCAAGTCAAAGTTATTATCCCTAGGATACCACAGACCGGTGTCGGGGTAAGCCTTCAAATAACGAAAAATCCTTTTGACAGCTGCAAGATGTGAGGCCTTCGGGTTAACTTGATATCTGGCAAGCAGGCACGTTGGGTACATTATATCTGGCCTTGATGCTGTGAGGTACATAAGGGATCCGATCATCGCGCGATAGTATGAAGGGCTAACAGGTTCACCCTTCAAGTCTGGAGTAATTCCGTGATTAGTTGGCAGTGGGGTACCAATGGGCGTTGCATCGGACATCTGGAACCGGCTCAAGATGTCACCAACATATTTAGTCTGATGGATGAATATCCCAGACTCCGTTTGTTGCACTTGTAGGCCCAAGAAGAAATTCATTTCCCCCATAGCACTCATCTCGAACTTATCCTGCATAATGCGCTCGAAATTCCTACACAAAGCATCATTAGTAGAACCAAAAATAATATCATCAACATATACCTGAACCAGAAGAAGATCTCCATCTCCATCTTGTTCTTTGATGAAGAGAGTACAATCGATAAGACCTCTTCGAAAACCGTTCTCCAGCAGATATGTAGATAAGGTTGCATACCAAGCTCGTGGCGCTTGATGAAGACCATAGAGAGCTTTGTTGAGCAACCAAACCCGATCGGGATGGACAGGATCTTCAAAACCTGGAGGCTGTTCGACATATACCTCTTCTTCAACCACACCATGTAGAAATGCACTTTTGACGTCCATCTGGTAAACCTTGAATCCTTTGAATGAGGCATAAGCCAGAAAGATCCGAATAGCTTCCAGACGTGCAACTGGTGCATAGACTTCGTTGTAGTCGATCCCTTCTATCTGACGAAAACCTTGAACGACTAAACGAGCTTTGTTCCGAATAACCACTCCACGGTCGTCTTTCTGGCATTTGAAGACCCATCGAGTGCCAATCTTCTTGTAGTTCTCAGGCTTTTCAACAAGCTTCCATACACCAAGCTTGTGAAATTGCTGTAATTCTTCCTGCATGGCTTCAACCCAAGCACTGTCTTTCAATGCTTCTTTCCACGACTTTGGTTCTTCTTGTGACACGTAACACGCGAAGGACCAGTCATTTTGTTGACCAGATTCTCTTATAGCTGAATACAAACCAGCATTCCGGTTGTTTCTCAGCTGATTACGCGTCTGCACACCGCGATGGACATCTCCTATGATATTCTGCTGGGGGTGGGTATCGTGAATCCTCATTTCAGGATTATCTGGCACACGAGCATTGATACCCAAGTTGGTAAGATTAAGATCAACAACCAACTCCACACCAGGAATGTGGGTAGAGGTGGATGCATTCCCTTCAGCAGTATCTATATTCTGCGTATGAGGAGTATCACGAGAGGCACCTTGAACAGGAGCAGCTGGAGCTGAAGATCCTTCGGCTGCATCATGATATTCATCATCTTCAGAAGAGTCATTATAATCAGCAGCATCTTCATAAACCTCATTTTGAACCATATTGTTGACTGACGAAGAAGCTTGAGGGTCAACAACAATAGGTCTAACCAAAGGCGAGACAGCAGCGTTGTCACTTTCCAACAACATCCGAGCCGCTGCTGATTCTTCGTCAAAGGTTGGCAGATTGAAGGAGTCAAATAGCCCATCATAATCGAACATCCACGGATCACCCGGAGCCCTAACAGGACTCGTGTACCTTTGAACCCTAACTTCGCTCCATAGCTCAATCTTTTTGGTAGCTAGATTCCAAACACGAAAATTCGGAGTAGCATATCCAAGGAAGAAACCCTCGATAGCTCTTGCACCAAACTTTCCATCCGGCTCAATCATAGTACAAGGAGCACCAAACGGTTCAAGGTAAGAAAGATCCGGTTTCCTTTTCTGAAGGAGTTCGAAGCAAGTCTTGCCATGTCTCTTTACTGTAAGAACTCTGTTCAACGTGTAGCATGCAGCCGATACAGCCTCCCCCCAGAATTGAATAGGGAGTTCCGACTCTACTAACATTGTTCTTGCAGTTTCTATAATCGTTCGATTCTTCCTCTCAGCGACACCATTTTGTTGTTGAGTATAACGAGAACTGTACTCATGAAGAATGCCTTTAGAAGTACAAAACTCATCCATAACTTGATTCTTGAATTCGGTTCCATTGTCGCTTCGGATCCTTTTTACTTTCAACGAATAGAGATTCTCCAACATTGTAAGAAGATCCTTGAGGATGCCAGGAGTTGCACTCTTGTGTGCCATGAAGGATACCCAAGAAAATATAGAGTAGTCATCAGTAACTACTAAACAATAGGCATCACCGAACGTTGTCTTGTGCTTCATAGGTCCAAAAAGGTCCATATGAAGACGTTCGAGAGGCATGCTGACAGTGTTGATTTTCTTCAAAGGGTGAGACTTCTTTGTTTGCTTCCCTTTTTGGCACGAGACACAGATATCTTGTAGATGAAAACTTCTCACAGGCACACCATTCACAAGATTATTTTTCACCAAATGGTTCATCTTTCTCAAGTGAATGTGTCCCATTCTTCTGTGCCAAGATATAGACTCCTTTTCCGTGGCTTTTGAGACAAAGCAAGTGACTTGTGCAGATGTTGTAATCGCTTGGCTCATGTCGAGAATATAAAGATCATTAACTCTCGGAGCCGATAAGAGAATCCATTCTTGTGGAATTTTGAATCCAGGTTTTAGCACATAGCAGCCGGCATCATCAAAATGCACGGTGAATTTCTTATCGCAGATTTGCGACACACTGAGAAGATTGTGATCAATTTGCTTCACATAATTGATCTTATCAAAGCACACGATGCCATTGGAGATACTTCCCTCTCCAGTGATAAAACCGCCTTTGTCACCCGCAAAAGCAACATACCCTCCTCTAATATTTCTCACGTCGTATAGGAGCCGTAAGTCGCCAGTCATGTGCCTGGATGCTCCACAATCAACAATCCAATGACTATTAGTAGTTCCTCCTAGAACATCCTGCACATGTCAATTAAACACATCAGTTGAGAATGGGGACCCAAGCCTTAGTGGTCTTGGGTCGTCCCTTAGCATCACGAAACGTGAGCTCGATCTCTTGATGGTTTTCAAGAACAACTGCTCCCCCTGAATTGTCACCCGACTTAGGTAACCAAGTTCGTTTTTGCCTACCAGTTTTTGAAGATTCTGGTTTTACAGGTTGTGACACTCTTGGTTCCTTTTGAACTGTTTTAACTTCAGATTTTAAAGCTATTTCAACAGTTTTCATGTTTTTACGTCGTTGTTTAGTTTCTTGTTCTTTTACAGTTCGTTTATCATGTTTAGGTGAAACTGACCGACGTTGAGGGCGAACTGTTTCAGGTGGAGCTTTCTCAACAAATTTCTTCTTCGGAGCATTTGGGCAGTTTCTGATAATGTGCCCAACTTCTCCACATTTGAAACAAGTTCTCCTTTCAACAGACTTAGGAGAACTTGATCGACTACCAGATGTTGAACCTGTAGAACCTGAGGTACTTGCTCTTTCATCACACCCGTTGTGTGTTGGGTGTAATTGTTATCACTGTTACGTTTCAAAATCTTGACTTGTTGTACAAAATCAGTGTTTGATTTGTTTTCAAAAGTCTCAATTTTATCTGTACCTTTTGATGCTACAAATTTAACATCTTTTCCTTTCTTCGTGTAACGAGCTCCTTTTGATTCAACCTTAGCCTTTGGCTTTGGAGCTCGTTGTTGTTGTTTACCCTTAGAAGCAGTAGGTTGTTGAGTGGTTGGAGATTTTTGATTACCAAACTGTTTTCTAATCTCAGCCTTAGGAATTGGATCACATTGTGTTACCACAATTCCCGGAAGTGTTTTTCCCAAAAATTTGTTTGTGTTGTCTTCAAAGACTTTGTCAATCAAAGATTTATTTACATTTTTAATTGGGAAAACATGATCTGAGTAGATTTTATTATCTCCAACCAAAGTATACAACACATGACTGCTTTTAACAGTAGTCACACATGTCTTATCAACTTTGACAGGATCAATCACTTGCTTCTTAACAGATGGAACCTCAGGAGTATCAGGATCACAAAGGATGTGATTTTCTCGTGGAATATCTACTCCTTTAATCTTGCTAAGTGATTTATCCTGATCACTTACAGCCACTTCTGATTCATCATCCGATGTCTCATAGTCCTCGATAATTGGAGGACTTTGCTTCATGGATGATGAAGTTTCTTGTTCCTTAGAGGCTGTGTTTGAAGAATTGTCCGGTTTGAACCCAAGGCCAGTAGCAAACTCCTCAACATCAAGAGGCACACTGGGTTCATACCGAGGCATTTCTTCCTCATCAGGCCTCTTGGTATAGTTGTTCATCAAGGGGGGCGGACATTTATTATACCCTATGCCTTTCTGATTTCCCTTTGGTTGTTGAACATCGATGATGTGATCAAGCACAAATTGGGAGTTAGAATAACTATCCAATTTCTGTTTGATCGCATCATGTTCGCATTGAGCAATGGCTAATTGCTTTTTAGTTTCTTCCACAATGTTAATATATTCATTTATACTCACTTGCTTGTGGTAAACTACTTTGTTAACCTCGGACACATTTTTCTTTAATGTTTCTATTACAGATTTAAATTCTTTTTCATTCCGGGTTAAAGCCATGTTTGCCTCTTTGCATTTCGACAGTTCAATAACCAAGTTCTGGTTATGACTCTGAAGCTTTTCTGATTCAAGCTTCATATCAGCACATGTTTCACAAACAATAGGAGCAGGAGGTTCAGAATTTACCTGACTAGAAGAGGCTGAACCATTTGCCATAAAGGCAGTTTGAGAAGAAAAAGCTCCATCTTCAGAAAATAGCTTCTCCATTTCCTTTGATGCAGTAGCAGCCTTCCTAATCAGAATTGATTTCTGACATTTAAGCTCATCAGCTTCATTCAATAGATCCTGAATATCATCATCTCCTTCCTCCTTCTCATCAGGCTCTGAGAGATTATCCCCAGAAACAGAGCCTTCTTCATCCGAACTTCCAGAATAACCAGAACTGTCATCACTTCCAGAAGACTCTTCTTTATGAACATGCTCGATGACCTTAGCATACAAAGCTGTTCCACTTCCCTGATCACCTTCACCAAACTGCACTGACCAGTCACATCCTTCATCAGCTTGAACAGCCAAAGCCCGATTGTGATTTGTAGTTCCAGGCTGTCCCTGATTGTTATTCACTGCCACCATCCTCCGTTCACGGTTTTCTTGTTGGGCATTCACATTCGTCTGGTTTCTGAAGGGGTTGTGATTGCCGTGATTTGTTGGTAAAGTGCACTCACGTTTGAAGTGACCTTTATTACCACAGTTGAAGCATGTAACGGCGTTGATATCAAACCCATACTTCGTATCTTTCTTTCCTTCCAACGAAGTTCTACCAGTACGAGCCATGAAGTCTTTGGCCCTTCTAACCGCACTTGCAAAAGCCCACTTAATATCCATCAACTCCATTTCTTCCTTGTCGATCTGTTGGTAGTCTTCATTGGTCATATTGATGTTTCCAAGCTGACCTGCTACAAAACCACAGTAAGCACTGACCATGGTGTTGATAATTTCCATATGTTCCTTAGCAACTTCAATGCTAAGGTGTGAAAGATTTGAATTGTCGACTCGGATTGTGTTAGGATTTTGGGGTTGAGGTTTAGGATTGCTTGCATAATGAGCTTGCTGTTGTTGTTGTTGTTGAGGTTGTGGTTGTGGCTGTGTTGGGACAGGAATGTAAGACCTCGGATCAAATTGAGGTTGTGGTGGAGCAGCTGTTGACTGAGGAAAAGGAAAGGAACTTGTGTTGGAGACAAATGCAGTCTGCAGTTTAGGTTGCTGGGCTGCAGCTGCTCTTGCTAGAGCATCGAAACCCGGAAGATACATTTCTGTATTTTGAGGGGCGGGAGCTCTCCTGGCTTTCCTGATTTCTTCATCATTTTTGTGTTCCAGTTTCTGAATGAACTCATAGATGTTGACTTGATCTAGAGTTCCAGTATGCTTCAACAACTCAATGAAAGAGCTCCACTTTGGAGGTAAGGCGTCAGCAAACCTACTCACCATGTCTTGTTGAGTAGAGACAACTCCATAAGCACACATTTCACTAATCAAATGATAGAAACGTGTGGTCATATCATTCAGAGTCTCGTTTTCCAAAAACTGAAAAGATTCAAACTCTTTCTTCAACAAATCATGCCGAGACTTTCGAGCAGCTGCATTTCCTTCTCCTCTAGCTACTAAACAATCCCACAATGCTTTCGTAGACTTGCAGTATGAGAACTGATGGTAGATGTCTTTGTTGAGTGCTTGAGTAAGTGTGGCAAAGGCCTTTTTCTCCAATTCATAAGCCTTCTTGTCTTTTTCAAGCATATTGGCATAACCCTCAGAAGTGGACGCAGCAGTCTCCAGATTTTCATTGAATGCATTAATGAAACACGTCCAAAGATCGGTGCTTTGCCCTTGGACATACGTGTGAAAACGGTTTTTCCATGATGGAAACTCATTCATATGATTTAGCTTTGGTGGACAATTGTTACTGCCCGTTTCGCTTTCACTGATCAAAAGGTTTTGAATGCTTTGACTTTGATTGGATACCAAAGCCCATTGACTTGGACTGATTGATGGAGAAGGTAACATACTCTTTGCCCAATCTGCAGCAGTGACTAACTCTTGATTAGATCGTGAGTCCAAACTCCAATCCCAGGGACTTGTACAGCTCATTTTGATCAAATATTAATTGAAGATCTACACAAGCACAAACTGTTAAGTGTACACAGACACAAATCGAAAGATACAAGACTCGTTCGAAGGATCAACACTTGTTCGAACGATCAACAAGGTTCGAAAGATCCCTGTTGAGTTTCGAACAATGATTTCGAAGGATTGACTTCGAAAGATTGATCACACGAAGGGTCCTTATCTCTCGAAAGATGATTTCGAAAGATTCTCCTGATATTTCGAACACAGATCTCGAAAAATTTACCAACTCGAAGGATCCTTATCTTTCGAAAAGATTCCCTGGTTCGAAGGATAGATCTCTGACTTCGAATGATGGGTCGAAAGATGATTATCTATCGATCCTTCCTGATCGAAAGATGGTCTTTCGATGTCGAAAGATATCCTTCGAATCCTTCTGACACAACTGAAAAAGGTGACAGGTTGGTACGAAAGGTGATAGGTTGGTATACCAACTTTCGGCAGAAAGGATGTTCTGCCAACAACTTTTCACCAAACTTGTTGACTTTTCAAAAAATATGCCCAAAAAGGAAAGATCTTATCCAGATCCAGTACCGGAAAATATGACCGGAGATATGGCCGGAAAAATCAAAGTCACTTAAAAACAAGTTTTCAAGTTACCCAACCCAACCTTGAACACTCCCGAAGGTTTAGAAACCGTTTTTCAGTTTAGAAAAGCAAGAAAAACCACCAAAACGGGTGCTAAACCTAGTGTCCAAACACACCAAGAACTTGAACAAACCCGGTTTTAAACAAGGTAAAGAGCCAAGGCTCTGATACCACTTGTAGGTCCCTTTCCGAAGGATGACGAACCTAAACCTTGTTATACAAACCTACTAGCGAGTGCGGAATCCAAGCTAGTAAGCAAACCGAGATGAAGCAAGTAGAGAAACAAACACACAAGAGTTCACCGATTAACACCACTGTATTAATACGTATGAAGGTTCCGGTTACAAGCACAATGTTTACAAATCTAACTTGCAAACTCTCACTATGTGTGTGTGTGTGTTTCGGACAGAATGCTCTCAGCTCTATCTTTCTGTCTGTCTTTCTAAGTGTCTGAATGAACACAACACACTGCATGGGTATTTATACCCATACACAGCAGGTCTTGCTCGAAGGATTCGATAGATGGTCCGAAGGATCATCTTTCGAATGCAATGCTCTCGAAGGATCAGCAAGGACCTCGAAGGATGATCCTTCGAGGTCTATCAGTCGAAGCATATCTTTCGAAGTCATTGAAGGATATGAAACATCCTTCGATCCTCAACCTTCGAGACAGACACTTTACAACCAATATATGATTGTTTGGCCAAGTCAAACCAGGAGGACAGTTGACTTGGTCAACTTACAGGACTGACACGGACATCGTTTACATCGTGACCGAATACAGACAAAGTACAGACACAAGTGCACCAACACCGATAAGGGTGCTAAATGGCCAAATGGGTCATTTTGGTGGGTCAAACCCGAAAATGTTACAGGAACCTGAAAATTGAATAGAACATATAAATCTGTGTGATTTTGTGGGTCGAACCCGAAGATGGGGAATGGTATTGGACCTGACCTGAACGATCGGACATTTCTGTTACTTATTGCCTTTTATTATAATATTTATTATTATTGCGTACTAACCCGCGAAGGCTAGCGCGTTGTAGTTTACACTACACTATGTTGTGGCTTGTAGAGACAACCCCTAACTGGGCCTGGCCCATTGAGGTTAGGGTTGCCCATATCTCCTATATAAGAAGGTCTTCACCTCATTATTAGGGTAAGAGATATGGGGCAAACACACTTTTTATAGCTGGAAATAGGGGATTCTTCCCCTACCAGCCTTCTCTACATCCCCACTTTTCTCTCTTTTCCATGACAGATCTAGGTTGAAGAGGAAGAACAAGATGTGATTCTCCATCTCTCAGAGAAAGCAGTTCCAATCATCCCAGAGGTGGTTCCGTGTTTCTTCATAGGTGCCCACCGTATCAAAATCTAGATCCAAAAAGAATCACAACTCGTTTTCTTCTCTACTTCATCTTTTAGATCGGTTTTCCTCTGAGTTTTACAAGCGGTTCTCGATCAAAAACTTCAGATCTGAGTTTTCTTTTAAGTGTTATGTGGGTTTTCTTATATACTTTAAGATATGTGCTCACCTAAAGCTTTAAACAAGAATTTTAATCGAAATCCTCCGTATTTTCGCACATTAAAATTTTTTCATCAAGATTCCTAGATCTAATACTTCTAAGGGTTGAGAACCCCTCTTTTTCGCTTAAAAATCCTGATTCAGGATTTATTGTTTTCACACGTTGTCGCATCTGTTTCTTTCAATTATCTAATACAATATGCACTATTCTCGTACATGAAAGGAAATCGTGCAACATCTTTTTTTAAGAAGAAAGTGTACAAATTGGTACACTTATTATTGCACAAGGTATAACCCCTAGTGCTTCATTGTGGGAGACACACTCTGACATGGCAGGAAAAAGGGTGTACTAGATGTCCCCATTTTTACACCTATATAAGGAGGTCTTCACCTCATTATTAGGGTAAGAGATATGGGGCAAACACACTTTTTTTAGTTGAAAATATGGGATTCTTCCCCTACCTGCCATTTCTACATCCCCACTTTTCTATCTTTTCCATGGTAGATGTAGGTTGAAGTGGAAGCACAAGATGTGATTCTCCATCTCTCAGAGAAAGAGAAAGCGGTTCTAATCATCGCGGAGGTGATTCCGTGTTTCTTCATTGCCCGATAAGGGTGCTAAATGGCCAAATGGGTCATTTTTGTGGGTCAAACCCGAAACTGTTATAGGAACCTGAAAATTGAATAGCACATATAAATCCAAACACACTAAAAATGTATTCACTGGTGGGTTCCCACTGGTTACAACTTTTTTATAGAAAATTCAACAAAGCTAACGCACACATAAATGTCCAAAAGCATCTCATCAGTCAACTACTCAACTACTCGAAGAAGCATCCTCACCTTACTTCCACCTTTTGATCCTTTCAGCAAGGTTGCCCTTACCTAACTCGGCCTTATCCGAAGAAATTTCTTCATCTGTCAGGGGAATCCACTTTATAACTAGCGGCTTTAACTACGTCACTAGCGTTTCCATTGCTGGTCTTCTAGGTGGTGCGGTGATAAGCTAACTTAATCACTTTCTGTATGCTTCCAGCATCTGATGTCTGTTCAGCAACGTCCATCCCTTTGAGGGATATCATTGGGATCTCTCTAGTCCAGTTACTAATGTTATGCCCTTCATCGAACAACTCTTTAACCTATGCTCATTTTCTGATACACAACTCCACTAGAATTACGCCAAATGCATAGACATCCATTTGAGCATTCGCATGCCCGGTCCTTGTAGTGACAAAAATAGATAGAATTAAATTCAAAAGCGGTACAAAGAAAAGAGGATGTCTTGGTTTTAAAAAGCGTGAAGTGCACAAAAGTCAGATAAATATCGTGTATTATCTATTTGCGGTGAGTGATCACCATCGTATTCAAGTGCCAAATATCGTGACTCAACTAAACTATTGCCATCGGGTGCGCTTTCCACCAATGCATACCTCACTACCTTTGCTCTCATGCCCTCACGTATAACAAGGATGATGGAGGCCTTCAAATCTCCGTGAACATAATCACCGTGGTCCGATTTAGATTATCAACCCTAAGTCCAACACCCCGCGGTGTAATAACAATATCACTAAGATCCTGTCCTAAATTTTCATTTATGTCATCAAGAACCACACCAAAATTGAACCATTGAGGGTTACGATCAAAACAAAACCAGACTAGTAGTGAGGTTACCCCACCAATGACAGTTGCTTCAATCACGATAACGAAAATCGTAAGATAGAAATGAGACGGTCGTTGACAAAGGGAAGTCGAGTGGGAAACGACGACGCCATCGCCGGGTTTCCATTTTGATACAAGTGGCCGCAACCTCGTAACTATGGTTTCCATTCCAGGTCTTTTAGTTGGGTCACGTGTAGTGCAGAAGTATGCCACCTCAGCAACTTTCCTTATGCTTTGTTCTGTTTTCCAAAGTCTTCAGTGGTATTTCATCCTCCTTGGAAAGCCGTTATTAGCTTCCCAAGATTCCTCCAATGACATTGGATACCTTAGGGCACTCGTAACCTAAAGGAGGGCCACCACATATGTGTTGCAAACACATGGGTAGCTAAACGGAAACTATTCGTACTTGACTGAAATTCAATGTACCTTGTATCTTAATGTTTGGTAAGGTAATGTTGTCTAATTTAGGACGAGACATAAAAGAATTAGGACTTAAAACTGTTAGTTGGTTATCCATAAGTTGCAAATCAAACATACTGATGCGTTTTGATAGATCCGATATATCATGAATGAAAACATTAGTTTGCAACCAAACTTGATTAAGTTGGGTTGTGAAGGAGATGTACCAGAGGCGTTGCTTCCAATTGTTAAGCCGTAGATTGAGACTTTCACGATTCACCAAAAGCTGCAAGTAGGGCCCTGGAGATATTATTGTAAGACAAATGGAGGTTATTTAAGCTCGTTTAGGTTTGCAAGTATGGACAAACTTAAGAGGAGGCGGCCCGGCCATTGATAAGTGGGTGGTTGCCGAGAATGGGCTTATACTAGTTTATTGTATATACCATACATCATGACATTGGACACCATAATTAAATGTATTGGGAATTCAATGGTTGTGGATTCGAAGAATAAGAAAATGAGGTTGCAAAAATGATAGAAAGCTTAGCATTTTATGGTGTAATGTTAGTGTACAAAACATGAAAAAAAACTAAAAACAAAACCAAATACCATAACGTATATCTTCGGTCTACATCAATATGGTACGATACTGTTAAATTTGTTGAACCGGTACAGTACCGCATAATACCAATACTGAAATTGTGCTAAATTCAAAACCGAATAACGTACTGTATATGTATAGTCGGCACCGGTATGGTATGGTATGGCATTGGTACAATACTGGTATTCGGTACGAAATTCCCATCCTTAACTTAAAATTAATAGTTTGCTAATAATGTATATCCCTTAAGCTATGTTTTTCCGTTCCTGGTGATTCAAATCCCAAACTTAAGCCTTATAGTTTGCTAATAATGTATATCCCTTAAGCTATGTTTTTCCATTCTTGGTGATTCAAATCCCAAACTTAAACCTTATAGTTTGCTAATTATGTATATCCCTTAAGCTATGTTTTTCCATTCTTGGCGATTCAATTGGGAAATCGGTTGGTTGTTACCGAGTCGAGAAAGGACTTCGGCTCGAGAAGTATCCGGGATTGGATCCTTTGGACCAACGTGAACAAAGTTTCATAGGTAATAATCAAACATATGTTAGTGACTACATAACCCATCTTAACTATAAGATTTTTAAGACCACTACATAACAAAACGTCTTAACTATAAGGTTTTTTTAAGATAGATTGCCACAATAATCTATCTTAAAAAAACCTCATAGTTAAAAAAAACTTTATGGTTACATAACCAAGTGTTTCTTTTTCACATTTCATACCATCACAACGCATAGCCTAAAATAAACCATATACAACCAAAACCGATAGGAGAAACTACAACCAAGGTATTGGTTATACATTTGTTTTCGCCAATAAAAACACTGAAGAAAACCAGGATTAACATTTGTTGCAACTTTCACCAATTGTGCGCATGTAAAATAATAAAACCAGATTAACATTTGTTGCTCCTTTCACCAATTGTGCGTCATATAATTAGTGTGAGGTAGTTCGTGATTTTACGTGGAAATTCGAACAATATATAATATTTTTTAGAAAAATGAAAAGTGAAATGCAAGTTTCTAATCATCTTCAGTTTTACTTACAAATTTCAAAATAAATGAACAAGGAAGCATTGACAGTTCAACCTAAATACATAAAATCATCCATTTTAATATGTTACCTAACCCATTTAATTCAGGAATAATGAATTTTACTAAACACCACTAGGGATGAGTATAGTACCGTGTATCGGTATTAAAATGGTACCGAACTATTACCATACATACCGATCATTTTTAGTACCTGTACTCAGTTTCTCACTTTTCGGGACCGGTACCGTGTCGGCACGATACCAGTATTTTGGTTGATTTTCCGGTAAATACTAGTGCGGGTACCGTAGCGTACCAATTATTTTCGGTACCGATGCCCACTTTTCCTTTTTTTGGTATCGGTATTTTCGGTTCCGGTACTGGTTCGGTAGATCATGCCCATCCCAACTATTAGTATTTGGTCAACAACAGTCCTAACTACAGAATATCAACTGATGGTCTCACCTTTTAACCTATTTTCTCCCAATTAGCCTTTTCTAACTGAGTTCTAACCTAGCTAGTTTTTTAGTAACGTCGACGCTACGTGACACAAACCTTTGTTACTTGATGAGGTGACTACTTATGTGGCACTCTCCTCACCACCTCCATCTCCAACACCAACACCACCACCACTCACCACCGCCGCCATCAGCCATCACCACTACTCGCCACCACCTACCACCACGACCACCCACCACCATCAGTAGGGCTAGTATATCGTGTATACCTGTACACGATAATACACGAACACGATAATACACGATACACGAAATCTCATACACGAACACGACACGATAAGGTTTCATGTCCAATTTTCTATACACGAACACGGAAATTTTTTTAACAGGTATACACGATAATTACCTGTTAATATACCTGTTTACGAATGTTTCAATAATTACATATCTAGGAACCTGTTTAGTGAAACAAAAGTTGCAAAAAGTTCACAATAGGCTTAAATAATGCATAAACACATAATCTGTAACAAGTTTGAAACAAAATCCATAAATGATGAATCACAGAAGGTTTAAATAATTCATAACATTCATTCAAAAAAAATTGTAAAGTTCACATGGGTCTTTCTTCTAAAATCTTCAATTCAAAGTTCACATGGGTCTCTCTAGAAAGATAAGTGATAAGATCATGTTTTCAAATCACATGGTCCCACTAAATTATATTTTTTATTATATTAAAATTCTTAACATGTATTAACAGGTAAGAAACAGGTAAACAGGTATTTTACCTAGTTTAGACATGAAAATTAACAGGTATTTTCGTGTCTACCTGTTTAGTACCTGTTACCTGTTAAGGCCATACACAATACCTGTTAACTTCGTGTAGGTTCGTGTCGTGTATTCGTGTACATGTCTAAAATTGCCAGCCCTAACCAGTGACTCTCAAAAACCCCAAACTTTCTGGAAAATTGCGAAATACCATCATCATTGCGTTCTCGCTACATTCAGCCGTCACACACCTCCATCCTTCGCGTCTGCAGCTCCACGCCGTCACCCTCACAGGAGTTCCTACTTAAATTGCCAGACCACCGTTGAGTTCTCGCCAGAAAGTCGCATTGGTGGTGGTATTTTACGATTTTCTAGAAAGGTTGGGGGTCACGAGGGTGGCTGATGGTGCTGGGTGGTGGTGGTGGGTGGTGGCTAATAGTGGTGGTGGTGGGTGGTGGTGGCAGCAGATGATGGTGGTGGAGGTGGATGTAAGTTGGTGATGAGAGTGCCACATAAGCAGCTACATCATCAAATAACAAAGGTGTTGGAAATTTTGTTAGGAAAATGATTTTTTCCTAATTTTGGACTAGAAATAAATATAATAAAATGAGCGGGTTTTATATATTTATTTGTGGGTTTGTGTTCTACGTTGGAAGGGCTTCGCAACGAACTAAACCACGTCCAAAACGAAGCTAAGATGAATGAGATATCGATGCTCAAAGTTTGGTGTTTAAAACTTGAATACTGAAAATGTGGGAAAGTGGCACCTTGTCCCACATCGGATGAGAGATGGAACTTAAAGGGGTATTTAAGTAGGATCTCTCCATCCTTATTGTTTCATGGAAGCACTCACTAGTGTACTCGCGAAGGGTGCGAAGCACCCTAACTCGCACACGCGCACGCGCGCGTGGCGTGGGCGATGAGGCGCAATGTGACACTTTGCACTTCGCATCGCCGCGAGCCGCTTGAGAGCCGCCTTTGTATTTTTGACCGCGCGCGTGGTCAAGCACAAGGGCTGCAAAAACCAAGTGGTTGGGATGCATGCGCATGACCCTGGTGGGTCCGCGCGCAGTGGCGCATGGTGCATGGGCCTGATGTGACGTGCGCGGCGCACCAAAGTGAGCCAAAATGGCGCAACTGTGTGGGTGCTCGTAGAGGCTCACAGGTGACGTGGCACACGCGCGCAGGCGCGCATGGACCTGAGTGAGTAGGGCGCACGTGCGCATGGTAGTGAGCCAAGTGGACGAATTAAAGTGCATTAAAGACGTTAATGCGTTACATGCCAGTGCAGTTACATTCAGCATTTGAAACTGACGAAGTTAATGCGTTTGACTGAGAATTAAGTGACGAATTAAAGTGCATTAAAGACGTTTAATGCAGTTTAATTCACTCATTTAATTCGTTTTTCAGTTTCTTCAAGACCTGCAGTATAAATAGGAGAATTCTATGGTAGATTCGATACACCGGATTACACAAGCTTCATACAATCTTCTCTCTACAGAATTCATCATCTTCAAGCAGCAAGGTACACCTTCGGGTTGGAGTCAAGACCGGCAGTGCAACTGCTTGCGGCTGTTGTATCCTGGAAACAAACGTGTTCTCCTGGGAGACACCGAAATTTGTTTTAAGGGACTGATGGCTGTCGTAAGGGTCAATCAAAAACCTAAATAAGCTACGTAGATAGCGTAAGTAGGGTATCCTATCCACGGGGAATTTGTGGTCAGTGTCACGTTTCTATCTAAGAACTAACTTAACTAGATTGGGGATTTTGTGAATTTGATTATAAAAACTAGAAAGCTAATTAATAAAGTTGTAATCAATACGAGAAAGAGTAACCTCTACCCGGAATCCCAATTACCCGTTTAACATCAAAACCTGTTTACCGATTCAAAACACCACATAGACATGGCCTCGGAATTAATGAATCTGATTAATTATCAAGGATAGTTTTTAAGATTCACTATGCCACCTAATAACCCGTTCAATTGTATCAACTACCCGCCAATTTACCAACCCGCTAACAACGCAAGGAAGTTGCCAATACGCTTAATAAACGACAAATAATTCAAACACAATGAACGTTTACCAAGAATCCAACACGAGTGGTCAAGCTGTACCAGTTATACGAATCCGTAAACAAGAATTAATGCAAAACAATGTAAAAGTTCATCCGAGTAGAAGTTACAAGCGAATTAGCCGCGCATCATGGTCCTTGTTGCTTCAGGATTTGCCAGAAATTGGTTAATCATGAACAAGTTGCTTGGAAGATGGAAGATGATGGAAAGAAATCGCCCAAAAGTGCTCCCAATCGTCCTCTGGCGGCTGCGTAATGAATAATCCCACGTTTTCTTCGAACTAGGTTAAAAATTACAAATTTCCACGCTGTACCACTTTCGCGCCACGTTACAGAACCTCCTCACACCCTCGCGTGGCGCGAAAGAAGCTTATGCTGACTAATCGTTGACTTCCACCTGTCGCGCCACGCGACACCTCACATAGACTCCCGCGCGTGGCGCGAGGGAGCATGGTTTCCAGCATTTCTTGTATGATCATTGTACTGCATTTATGCGCTGTTAAGCCTGAAAAACCCGACAACCGATAAGTACACAAATTACTATGAATAAACACACTCTAATGCTTAAAACCGACACAAACTATACAAATTATGACGTGTTTACACCCGCACATCACATCCCCACACTTATCTTTTTTCGTCCCCGAAAAAATTATTCGCAATGGAATCACAATCAAAACAAATGGCTTTCGATATATTCAATTATATTATTAGACAAATCTAACCACACGTTAACCAAGATTGTGAATATACGATCCACTTAAACCCAACCGCCGGTTTCCAAGCCCTTATTTTCGATCCGTTAAGTTCAAGTAATATATAGTTGTCTATGGATCCCACACTCAAAAGACTACGATTCCACCTATTCCCACTTCAGGCTGAGATTAAAAGATATTAAATCTACCGTCTTATATAAAAAACCCTTATGTTAGTCCGATTAAACTTTATGATGGAAGAATGGATGATATTGCGAGCTTACATGCTTTTGTATACGATCAGTTTAGCGGACATACGCCACACGAGTCACCATCCCCATGGTTAATGCCATAAACCTCACGTTTTTTTTTTTTTTACATGTGCTCAGATGAATGGATGGATGGAATGATAATATTTTTTTTTTCGGGCGCCACACTGTTTCGGATTTGTTTTCACAAAAAGAAACAGGCGTGCCAGTTTAATCGGAGAAACTTATAAGTTTTTTACTTATGACGTACCTCTTATACCCTCCACAGTTTCAGTTTCACTATAGCTTCTAAGGCGGGCACCCACAAAACTCCTATTTTAAGTTATTTTATATCAAGCCTAAGGAACCTTTCAACCGGCTGGGCCTACCCACATATCCTAAATTAGACGTGTGACCGATTATTTATTATCTCATATATATAGTAATCGAAAAGCCATTGATTTAATTACACCTATCATTTTCCATTTTATGCGAAAACCTTTACCGGACATTTTCTATTTTTTCAATTTTTTTTTCCTAAACGAACTAACTATAACACGACAACCTAAACTAGACACTAGTTTCCCCCTCCCCACACTTATTTCCTTCATTGTCCTCAATGAAGAAGGAAACTATGACTCAAACAAACTGAAAATAAAAATAGAAATAAAAAATACAACAACAACAATTGGAACAGACTCCCCTGGTTTCCGTGCCGCTCTGCATCTGTCTAGTTCCATGCCTTCCAAAGCGCACTAATGCTCCCACCACAGTTCCCAGCCAAACACCACTCATGACTAATTCTAGCAACATCACCAACATAATCATAGCATAATATATATATATATATATATATATATATCAGCCCAACCGGTTAACCCTTACAATTTTCCCCAAATGTGTCAAATATCAAGTTAAGTACAGACCATCATCAGCTAAAAACAAAATAAAAGGGAAAAATACAAAAGATAACCAAAATCACCGGCGCTGATACAGCTAGAACCATCTACTCGTCATCCCCTCCAGACTCCTCATCACCCCCAGCAGCCTGCTGTGGTGGTAGGAACCAATCCGGCACCTCTATGTGCTGACGCTCCATAATGTATCTCAAGACGTCATTTTGAACCAGCAACATATCCCTCAACGACTCCAGTGTCACTGGTGCTGATGCAGGCGCACGTACCTGACGTTGCGCACGAGGATGCGCAGACGGGGGACGCTCGGACTGCAGACGCACTCTCTGTCTGTGAGGAGGACCCTGCTTTACCGCCTCCCAACGAAGCGGCTCATCCAAACAAATCATCTGCGCTCGACGCAGCTCTTCAATCCCAAACTCCACTGTAACTGGACCAGGAGTCAACAAACGCTCCTCATATATATCAGTAACCCCCAAATGCCTTGCCAACCTAGTCACATAAGTACCCAATGGCAACCTAGCTTGACCACCCTTTCGACGACCCCGTGCAAATGATGCCAACATCACTGTCGCCAAATTCACTTCTTTCCTATTCATAATGCAATACAAACAGAACAGATCATTCTGACTCACCTTATCTTCTCCACCCTTCCTACCCATGACTGTGCATGCGATGATCCTATGAATATATCTGACAAACGGGTCCCGAATCGAAGATGCCACCGCACGTGTCGACCATTCTGAGTCCGCTATCGTCAACCAAAACTCAGCTAACTCTGCTTCCGTCACATGGTAATCCTCTCGATTCACTGTAACTCCCCGTAACGACCTCCTAAAATCCACTACGCTTGACTCCTCCCTAGTGTACAACCCAATCGCCTCCGCGAACTGGGGAACACTCATTCTAAACGGTTGACGCCCCAACATAAACTTAACTGTATATGGTTGCATGAACCACTCAGGCGAGTACTTAAAAGTAGAATGAAACTCAACAGTGAGTTCTGCATAATGTGGCTCTGCGCACCATATCGCCTCTAACCATCTATGTCCTAACAACCCTTCCAATCTCTCCCGCTGATTCATAGCATCAATCATTCCCCAATTCACGGTCCTGTGCTGAAACAACTCCATTTCCAAAAACTTTTCACATCTCTCATATTCTTCGGTGCCCAACATAAACTGTAACAGTGTGTGATTGCGCAACTCCCTCTGATCCAGGGGCACTGCCACTGCATTAGGTTCCGGACGCTCCTCAGGCATCCTATATTGGACCGGTTGACTCTTTTTCGTTGTTTTGCGCTTGCGTTTTCCTCCTGCACTTGATGCACCTTCGTCCGACATCCTGAAAGCATGCAAAGATTTAAGTTAGTCTAATTCCGGTGACATTCGTAACCGTATAGCATTTCATTCGCGGTTACGAAGTCGATAACAAACAATAGTGCTGACATCATGATGCGAGTCGAAATAACAAGTAGTTCGGCCCATTCATTCGTATGGAGATAGAGGACAAACGAATCGACCGCCACTTATAGCACGCACGTCAATATTCGACTCGAATTACGATTCACGAAGAGTGTTTTGAACAGTGTCGAACACCTTTTATAATTATTCAGTTTTTTTTAATTTAATTTATATTAATATACATGTATACACGCTATGCCCCAACGAAACCACCTAGCTTGACTCCGCGCTCAACTTACTTGCCTTGACACTACACATCGCCCTATCCATTCGCACATCTTAAACATGCACCGACTATAATGCAAATTCTATCAACTTCTCTTGATACCTTTCAACTTTTCAATGAGTGTGCCCGTACCATTTATCCGCATACTTTCTTTCCAACAACCCTCAATATCCTTACATACTTGCTATCCATGATGTACTTACTTGCTACCTATACTTACCTCACTAAACTAAACGCAACTTTGAGTTTTAACCCGACGACTAAATGGTAATAACTGCAAAACTATCAAGCACTCGACTTAAAATCTCTATCTCCTAACTCCGCTCAACCGACACTACCCGCAAAGCACTTTCAATGTCTTGTTTTATCGCAATTTAAACCCACACTCAATCGAAATCCCTATTGCTTAAATGTCTTCAAACTAAAATCATCCTCTCGCAATAAAATTTACTACCTACTGATTTCTCTCAACTAAAATTAAGGTATCCAAAATACTCATTTAAAGCGTTTCTCGCCTCAGAATCAAACCTTCCACCGCTATCTGCACTACCCCTTTTTCACATAATCAATTCAAACCCAAAATTCTTATACATATCTGAATGAAACTCAGCCTAAGTTGAAGTCCCTGACCTATTTTCTCATTCAAACACCGCCCTTTCACATTCAATTTCACCCCACTACTGTATCCCACTGATAATATTTCAAATTTCAAGAACAACACATAATCATCTTCAATAAATAAGTAAAATTTCAAACTTTCATACCTGGATCTCGACTTAAACTCGAATTTGGAAGAAGATTGTAAGCAATCGCTGCTACTCGGCTCTGGGCGGCATTCGGCGGTGACCGGTCGCCGGCGGTGGTGGAAAAGTGAGGGGGTATCGGTGGTGGTGATGAACGGGTTAGGGGGACGGGTGATGATGATGATGATGGAAGTTGAGTATGGTCGTCGGCCGGCCTCAACCGTGAGAAGGGTACCCGGAAGTTTAACGGGAGAAAAGTGAGAGGAGCGATGAAACAAGATAAGGGTTTTTATGAGAAGATAACTAATTTTTAGGTTAAGAAGATTGGGGCCGGAAACATGGACCGTCGCGTGGCGCGCCAGGAAATGTCAAGATCTCGCGTGGCGCGAAGAAATATGGTTTCCAGTGAGTTTACCCTTTTTTATGGCTTCCATGCCTTAGAAAATTTTTCTAATTTTTCTTGTTTTCCTTTCCTTCACCCCCAACGAATTTTTATGAAGATTTAGCAATAGAAACGTACCTGGGGCTCCTTTTCTGATAGTTTTCTTTTTCCGAATCATCTCATATCCTGAAATACTCCGAAAACATACCGAAAACAACCGAAAATTGTGCAAAAATGTTCCCAAAACTGATTTTCCGGCCGTAATTTTTATGTGATCATAAAATCTCTTCTCTTTGCAAATCACCTTGCCCTACCCCCCAAACGAATGTGCGTTGCCCTCAACTGCACTAGAGCTTAACCAAACCACCCGAGCATCCCCACACTTGATTAACGGCACGGTTATACCCAAAAACTCACTAAAAACAGTCTAACTAACTACGAAAGCAAGAAAAATAATTATAAATGAGCCTTAGGCTGCCTCCTAAGAGCGCTAAGTTTTAGATCTTCAGCCAGATCGTACCTGTGCGATTACTCAACATACTCGCGGACTGTGCTCACGTATAGCACCTCCACGTTCTTCCCAGCACCGTTAATTTCTCGAGCATTGAAGTACGGCTTCAGTCTGTGGCCGTTCACCATCTGGCGGATATGATCATCAAAGTCCTCAATCTCAAAATCACCGTGTTTTCCGACCTTCGTCACACGATAAGGCCCTGTCCACTTACTCTTCAGCTTTCCAGGGAACAGTTTCAACCTGGAACTGTATAACCACACAAGCTGGCCAACTGCAAACACTTTCGGCTTAATCTTCGCGTCGTGCACTTTCTTCATCTTATCCTTATATGCAGCAGCACAGTCGTACGCTTCATTCCTTATCTCTTCCAGTTCACCCAATGTCAATTGTCTCTCCTTACCTGCAGTATCATAATCAATGTTAATCTGTTTAACTGCCCAAAATGCACGATGTGCAATTTCAACCGGTAAGTGACATCCTTTTCCATAGACCAATCGATACGGTGTTGTTCCAATCGGTGTTTTGTACGCTGTACGATACGCCCACAAAGCATCGTCCAATTTATTGGACCAATCCTTGCGGTCGGCTCGCACAGTTTTTTGTAAAATTTCTTTAATTTGTCGATTAGAAACTTCGACTTGCCCACTCGTTTGAGGATAATACGGAGTGGCCATTCGATGATCAACACCATATCTCTTAAGGAGTTTGCCAAAGTTGAAATTCTTGAAATGAGACCCCCCATCACTTATGATCACACGAGGGACACCAAATCTCGAAAAAATGTTCGATTGAACGAACTTGCAAACAACCTTATGGTCATTAGTCTTGGTGGCAATGGCTTCAACCCATTTGGACACATAATCCACTGCCACCAAGATGTAAAGATTTCCAAACGAGTTCGGGAATGGGCCCATAAAGTCGATTCCCCATACGTCGAAGATATCGACAACGAGGATTGGCTGCATGGGCATCTCATCCCGTTTCGAAATGCTACCCATCTGTTGACATCTTAAACAATTCTTAGCGTATTCGAACGAATCCCTAAACACCGTAGGCCAATATAGCCCACACGATAGCACTTTTCGTGCCGTTTTCTGTCCACTGAAATGTCCACCACATGCGGACTCGTGCACCAATGACAAAACTGATGGAATTTCTTCATCCTCAACACACTTTCGGATAATCTGATCAGCTCCAACTTTAAACAGATCCGGTTCATCCCATATATACTACTTTGCTTGTGAAAGAAAGTGTGCCTTCCTAGATCTCGACCAATGGTCCGGAATGATACCTGAATGAGCATAATTAGCAAAGTTAGCAAACCATGGTTGAGTATCAATAGTAAGTAAATGCTCATCGGGAAAAGTTTCCAGAATATCATGTTCAGGTCCTTCAATCTCATTCACCACTCGTGACAGATGGTCCGCCACCACGTTTTCGCTTCCCTTCTTATCTCGTATCTCCAAATCGAATTCTTGCAATAAAAGGATCCATCTAATAAGCCTCGGCTTTGCGTCCTTTTTCTCCATGAGATACCTAATTGCAGAGTGATCAGAAAACACAATTACTTTACTACCACAAATATAAGATCTAAACTTGTCTAAAGCATAGACAACAACAAGCAGCTCCTTTTCTGTGGTTGTGTAATTCAACTGAGCATCCGCGAGAGTCTTGCTCGCATAATAGATTGCCACCGGTTTCCTGTCAACTCTCTGTCCCAAAACTGCACCTACTGCATAGTCACTAGCATCGCAAATTATTTCAAAAGGAAGTGACCAATCAGGGGATTGTAAGATAGGTGCTTCAACTAACTTTTGTTTTAGTGTCTCAAAAGATCTTTTACAATGCTTGTCAAAAACAAATGGGACATCTTTTAACAAAAGATTACACAACGGTTTAGTGATAGCTGAAAAGTTTTTAATGAACCGTCTGTAAAAACCGGCGTGTCCAAGAAAGGAACGGACGCCTTTTACACTTGTGGGTGGTGGTAAGGTTGAAATTACTTGAATTTTGGCGTGGTCCACTTCAATCCCCTTACTCGAGACAACGTGTCCCAACACGATGCCTTCCTGAACCATAAAATGGCTCTTTTCCCAACTCAATACCAGGTTTGTTTCAACACATCTTTTTAGCACTCGTGACAACTGTTCCAAACAGGCCTCAAAAGATGTGCCAAAGATTGAAAAATCATCCATAAAATTTCCAAAGACTCCCCGACCATATCTGAAAAGATACTCATCATACACCTTTGGAAGGTGGCCGGGGCATTATACAGTCCAAACGGCATTCGCCTAAACGCAAAAGTACCGTAAGGACAGGTAAACGTAGTCTTTTGTTGATCATCAGGATGAATAGCAATCTGATTATAACCTGAATAACCATCAAGAAAAGAGTAAAATTTCTGACCTGCGAGCTTTTCCACAATCTGATCAATAAAAGGAAGTGGGAAGTGACCCTTTGAAGTTGCAGCATTCAACTTTCTATAATCTATGCAAATTCTCCACCCGGTTACCGGCCGGGTGGCCACTTCCTTACCGTCTTCACCTGTAACAATCTGGATGCCCGCCTTTTTAGGCACCGTCTGTGTCGGACTCACCCAAGTACTGTCCGATATGGGATAGATGATCCCTGCATCCAGCCACTTTAAAACTTCCTTTTTCACAATTTCCCGCATGTTTGGGTTCAGTCTTCGTTGAGCATCTCGAGCCGGTTTTGCTCCCTCCTCCGTGATGATCTTGTGCATAACAATGGATGGACTAATCCCCTTGAGATCAGCGATTGTCCACCCAATTGCAGCCCGGTTGGCTATCAACACTTCTATCAAAGCTTTTTCCTGTTCAAGTGACAAATTGGAAGCAATAATTACCGGTAGGGTGTTGTTGTCGCCCACAAAAGCATACTTCAAATGCTTTGGCAATGTTTTCAACTCGACTTGTGGAGGTGACTCAAGTGATGGCTTCAATTGAGTGTCAATATGATCCGGTAAATTCTCGACTTGATGTGTCCAAGTCGGCTTCAATTCTGTAGCAGCCATCACCTCCAACTCTTCTTCCGCATATTCCAATTCCACCTCTATTTCTGCCAAATCCCTGTCACAAACAAAACACGTCTCTATAGTGCATTCCCCACTTTCGCGAGGATAACACCCGTCAATAATGTCCGCCATAAAGCATTCATCATTGACTAGAGAATCAGATGCACGGGCAAAAGCATTTAATCGGACCTTACGATTTCCAAACGTGATGTCAACCGTACCATTTCTACAATCGATTAGTGCATTAGCGGTTGCTAAAAATGGTCTACCAAGTATGACATTAGGTTGTTTAGTATTTTCAATTTGCACGTAGTCTAAAACCAAAAAGTCAACTGGGTAATAAAACTCGTCAACTTTGACAATGACATCACGTAAGATCCCCCGGGGTAGTTTTAACGTCAAGTCGGCCAACACCACGGTGGTGTCGGCCTGTTTCAATGGTCCGAAGTCGTATTGATCGTATAAACTTCCCGGTAAGATGCTAACACTTGCTCCCAAATCCAACAAGGCTCGACTCATCTTAAATTCACCCACTTGAATGGGGATTAGAGGAGCACCTGGATCTCGGAGCTTTGGTGGAAGCTCACCCGACAAAACGGCACTAACTTTTTCGGTTAAAGCTATCTTTTTTGGAAATTTGTTGTGCCGTTTTTGGGTGCAAAGCTCTTTCAAATATTTTGCATATGCCGGAACCTGCTTGATTGCGTCTAATAACGGGAGATTAATTTTCACTTGTTTAAAAACTTCCCACATCTCATCCTGTTGTGGGCCCCGTTTATTAACAACTTTTGTTTCGGGATTAATTAAAGCCTTAGGAAATGGTACGGTATTACCCTCCATACCCTTCTCCTTTTTATCACCCGGTTCAGTATCTATCACCCTATTATTTTCAAGATTTTATTTTTTATTCTTTTTAGGGCTAATAGGTTCCGGCTCCGCGTCGGACTCGTTTTCCTCATCAACCTCCTCCACAACACCTTCAACAAACTGTGGAGGAGTCCCAACCTGATTATCATAAACTTTCCCAGAACGAAGAATACTTACCTGATTAATTCTGGCGTTAGACGAACTCCCTTGATGCTATGGATTCTTCGTGGTATCACTAGGTAATCGACCCGAATCTTTTCTTCCTTGTGCCATCTCGATCGCCAGTTGGGCGACTTGCTTTTCCAATGCTTGATGAGATTTAGCTTGCACTTCTTGGTCTTTTTTCATTTGCTTCAACATTTCCATAATCTCCCGATTGGAAACCTCCTCGTTTGAAGTATTTGCCTTGCCTTGCTCCTGTTGTTGTTGATAACTTCTTTGGTTGCTCTTGTTGTAATTTCCTTGAGGGTAATTCTGATTATAATTCGATTGACGGTTCTGGTACGGCTGGCTTCCTTGATTCGGTACCTGAAAATGAGGATTCAATTGATTAGTATTACTATACCGAAAATTTGGATGATTACGCAAACCTGGATGATATGTGTTTGAATTCATATCATAATTCCTTTGCTCTCCATAAACCATGTTCACGTCCTCCGCAGCCGCTACAAACTGACCCGGACATGCATCCAACGTATATCCCAAATCTCCACATGAATCACAAACCGAAAAGGTTTGCGTCGCATGTACTGCATCCCGTTCGCCCAAACCTCGAAATTTTGCTAACTGGCGTTCCAATGCCTCCTTTTCTCTCTCTAACTGAGCAACCCTTGCATTAGAGGCTCCTGTACTTGATGGTGCCACAATTGGATACTTTTTATTTCTATCCGACTGTGCCTGCCTCTTCGAATCTGCTGCAACAATATCCAAATAATCCCAATCTACATCCACATGATTTTTCAAAAACGTACCCCCAGTGATAGCCTTAATATCCCGTCTATCTTCATTAGAAATCCTATCGTGGAATGCAGTAATCAACTCCCATCTTTGAATACCGTGATGAGGACAATTACGGATCAATTGATTGAACCGTTTCCATGCCTCGTAAAGAAGCTCACCCGGTAATTGTTGGAACTCTCTAATTGCTAATCTCCCCGTTTTAGTTCTTTGCGGGGTATAGTACTCATCCAAAAATTGTTGTTGCAGCTCTTGCCATGTATAAATGCTAGCATATGGCAACGATGTAAACCAATCCCTCGCAGCATCCTTTAATGAAAACTGAAACAATAACAACTTAACCTGATCTGGCGTGAAACCAAGTCCCGCAATCATACCATAAACTGCCTCAAAATCTGCTATGTGTGCATATGGCTCTTCAGTACCTTTCCCGTGAAAGGTAGGTAGCATGTTCAGAATATGTGGTTTTGCTTCAAACGAACGTTCTACATTACCCGGTGCGATTGGCATCACTATCGGTGATGCATGCTCAGCAATATGTGGCCTGAAGTGGCTCTCAACCCCTCGAATATTTGGATCCGGAAAACGAGGATCTCTTTGTCTTTGGCGAGGTGCAACCGGTGCCCTATGAACCTGTGGCGGGGTTTGATAAGCATCTACTCCCCGTGGCTGTCGTTGTTGCTGATACATCGGTTGATTGCGATTAACTGGCTGATTTTGGTACCCAACTGGATACCCCATATACCGATCGTTTATCCCCCACTCCTCGTCTCCATAACCATCATCCCATGTCTCTGTTCTTGCCCTATTATCCACTTGCTCAAACATAGCACCCGACCGGTTCGGGTGTGGCACAAGATTTGGTTGATTCACGGTCCGCAAAGGATTTGGTTGTGGTGGTAATCGGCTTTCAAGAGGGTAAAGTGGTCCACCAATAACATGAAATTCTCCAGTTGGAGCAGAGGTTGGTTGGGTGGTTGTGTTTGATGATGGTGCAATGGGTGTGGACTGTTGTTGTGGTTCAGATGTGAATGGAGGCGGTGGCATTGGTGGCAGTTCAGTAGTTGATGTTTGTTGTGGTGTTTGCTGTTGTGGAGTGGATTGGTTTTCTGATGGATTCATGGTGTCTTGAATTGCTTTTCCTTTCAAGGCTGAACGAAGAAGCAGATTTTGGCGTGCAGTCTTTTCAATTTCGGGATCAAACAAGAGCGGAGAAGATCTTCCTGAAAACCGAGTATGCATGCAAAAGGATCACCTGCACACAAGTAAACAAGAAAACAAAGCGTAATACCGAACAAGACAAAACTAAACAAAAAGAAATATTTTTGGGTTTTTATGATTTTTTTTTTTAAAAAACAATAAAAGAAACGACTACTACTAAACTAACACTAAGCGCACGAACTCCCCGGCAACGGCGCCATTTTGATGACTGTCGTAAGGGTCAATCAAAAACCTAAATAAGCTACGTAGATAGCATAAGTAGGGTATCGTATCCACGGGGAATTTGTGGTCAGTGTCACGTTTCTATCTAAGAACTAACTTAACTAGATTGGGGATTTTGTGAATTTGATTATAAAAACTAGAAAGCTAATTAATAAAGTTGTAATCAATACGAGAAAGAGTAACCTCTACCCGGAATCCCAATTACCCGTTTAACATCAAAACCTGTTTACCGATTCAAAACACCACATAGACATAGCCTCGGAATTAATGAATCTGATTAATTATCAAGGATAGTTTTTAAGATTCACTATGCCACCTAATAACCCGTTCTATTGTATCAACTACCCGCCAATTTACCAACCCGCTAACAACGCAAGGAAGTTGCCAATACGCTTAATAAACGACAAATAATTCAAACACAATGAACGTTTACCAAGAATCCAACACGAGTGGTCAAGCTGTACCAGTTATACGAATCCGTAAACAAGAATTAATGCAAAACAATGTAAAAGTTCATCCGAGTAGAAGTTACAAGCGAATTAGCCGCGCATCATGGTCGTTGTTGCTTCAGGATTTGCCAGAAATTGGTTAATCATGAACAAGTTGCTTGGAAGATGGAAGATGATGGAAAGAAATCGCCCAAAAGTGCTCCCAATCGTCCTCTGGCGGCTGCGTAATGAATAATCCCACGTTTTCTTCGAACTAGGTTAAAAATTACAAATTTCCACGCTGTACCACTTTCGCGCCACGTTACAGAACCTCCTCACACCCTCGCGTGGCGCGAAAGAAGCTTATGCTGACTAATCGTTGACTTCCACCTGTCGCGCCACGCGACACCTCACATAGACTCCCTCGCGTGGCGCGAGGGAGCATGGTTTCCAGCATTTCTTGTATGATCATTGTACTGCATTTATGCGCTGTTAAGCCTGAAAAACCCGACAACCGATAAGTACACAAATTACTATGAATAAACACACTCTAATGCTTAAAACCGACACAAACTATACAAATTATGACGTGTTTACACCCGCACATCAGGGACCCGTGTCTAACACGATCCTCAGCCAAGAACAGTTTCGTCTATTCGTGTTTTCTGTTCTTGTATTTCTATTTTCAGTTGTAATTGTATTGTACTTCCTTTTCATTCTGATTAGTTTCTATAATTCAAGTTAATAAAAGTATTTTTATTTATTTTACACGAACGGATTCCTACAAAAGGTTTGTGTCACGTCAGCGTCTACATCACAAAAAAACTAACTTTGTTAGACCTCAGTTAGAATAGGCTCGTCAGAAGAAAATAGGTTAAAGATGGACTATCAGTAGACATTTTTATAGTTGGGACTGTTGTTGGTCAATTACAAGATTATTAAAATCCATTATTACTTTATTTTACAAAGCAAGATGAAAATTAACAAGCTAGGACTTTTAAATACATTTCTCCTCTCCTGCCACACAAACTTATAACTTATCATTTAATCTCATAATGTATAATGTTTAGCGCCCATTGTTTCAGTAGTATTTATACAGGTCACGATGATGCACTAGAAAAGCTTTTATGGACATTTTCATCTATATGTTTGTGCATATACATATATAGATGTTTTTAACTGTGAACAAAATGAATGATATCAGATCAAGCTCTATGTAAAACATTTAACTCTTCGGTCTTCACCAACCTTAACCTACATGCGCTATAATTGCGTTATTGCACTTTCACTAAAGTCTCCATACTTAGAACCAATTAACCATTACCGTAGATGACTAATCGCATATAATGTATATATCTATGAGCCCGGGGGTGGGGGTGGAGGCAACAATGAAATTGCAGTAATTTTAAATTTATTTTACTAATTTTGTGAAAATAATGTTAAAAGCAGTGAACTGTTAATTTACATCATGTGGTGGCATTGATAGCCTAAAGACAAACGGGTACATGCACTAATCGGTCTTTATCCCGATTGCTAAGTATTATGTGCCTTATGTCCAAGATTTTATGCAAAACTATTATCGAGCCGGGGGTCACACTGAAAGCAGCCTCTCTATTCCTACAATGCAGGGGTGAGGCTGTCTACATCTTCCATCCAGTGACCCTACCTAGAATTTGCTATTGATGAAATTTACTGAGTATGATGATGACGATGATACACACATAGATGGATATGTCCATATCTCTACGAAAGCAAATTTTGTTGGTCTAATAGAAAATATGTAATAGACCAACAAGTAACACTACTACAATATGAAGCATTAGACGGTGTTCAAGATCTTTTTTAGACGGTGTTATAATAATAACTCCGTCTTAAAATCAATTCCTCACATGGCCGTTGGTCCACACCGCTTACCGACGTGCCAAATCATTTTCTCCAAAATTCGAATAAATCATTTCTAATTAACTTATTTTTGGTAAACGGCATTGAGGTAAAACAAGAGTTAACCGACATCGGGAAATCATTTTTGTAAATATCTTTGTGTCTTTTAAATTTATCTTAGTTTGTTGATTTTGGGGGGAGTAAATCCATTTTTTTTTAAATTCAAAAACATCGAAAAATTTCAAAAACACAAAAACAATAGAAAAACAAAATGTGTTTCCTGGCGAGAAAAAAAAAATGATAGCACATCAGTGGTCTGTTGAAATCTCTTTTAAACCTTAAATGAAAAACGATAAGCAGCTCTATATAAGATGTATCGGTAGGCTCACAATCATTTTAAAGTGTGCATGGTGATATAAATCTTAATCGACTGAAGACCAGGTGGGAACCATTCATTAGCATATGGTCTTAGTACCGAAATTTCGTTTGAGAGATTGTCGAGGTTCTGAGATATTCGGTCTTTGTGCTGCTTATCATCTGGCTATCATGGTTGTATCTTTTACTGAAAAATAACGGGGACGCGAGTCTAGATCTTCCATGATACTATACATACGTGTACATACTGCATACGACCTCAATAAGTGATCAACAATCACATGTCCCTCAAATAAGTGATAATCTATCACATTTTTTCCGGGAGTCAAGTTCGTCTCTTTGCTGTACGAAAGTACTGACCTGTTCACGGACTTGCTCCTATGCCCTCATGCATCTGAAAATCAAGTTCCTCATCAATAAGTGATTCTATCACATAGGGCTTGTTTTCAATCAAAATAAGTGAGAATCTCACATCATATACGGTCAAACAGATGATAATCGGTATACTCACTAGTAAGATGAACTCTCGTGCATACCTTGATACGGGAATGTGTCGTGTGTGGATGAACACCGGTCGGTAAGTATAAATCATACCTTAACGTATCCCCTCGCCATGATTACATCTGATAACTTGAGCTTAAGTGGACAACAATACCGATAATTGTTATAGGATGTTTATCTAAATGTTAATTAATTGAACAACAAGAGCGTTTTGACATGACCATATATACTGATATGATTCTCTTACCCTCGAAACTCGCAAAAAGAATGTCTGTAAATATTTATTTACTGCTTTTAGTTTCAGAATCTTCGTATATATTCATTTATTGCTTTCCGTCTTTACATTTGAAAAATGAAAAATACCAAAAAGATTTTAGGTGTGTTTTAATTTAAACTCTATAAAATCCAAAAAGATTTTGCTTCTAGTTTATTTTTGATTGACCGATGTTGGAACTCGAGTCTATCCTACCCAAAATCCTGATTTTAAGCCGGAAAACAATTGCATCTTCATAAACTGTCGAAGTTAACAAGTTTTGAAAGTTAAAGGATTAAAATTGATCATTTTTTTAAACTTTCAAACTGTTGTCGGTTGGTGTTTGATTGAGATATGGTCACACATGTGTTGTTTGTTTATGGAAACTATATTCCAAGTAGTTGTTCTCATTATGCGTTTAGATTTCTTGCATGTGCAGATGCTAAAGGCGAGGAGAACATGTTCGATGACAAGCTTCGGAATGAAGACACGACATGGAGGCACTCAAAGGATAAAGATGATCGAGTTGCCGCTGACCCTTCATTAACACCACAAGGATCTGAAGAATTAACGATCAAAAGATTCACGAGCATTACTCAATGGAGAGTTCATTCTAAGGGTGAGTTTGTTAATACACTTTCTTCTTACGACGCGTGAATACTTTGAAGATCCTCCGACATGAAAGACACAGAAGACGAACAATCATAGAAGACGAACCATCACAAGTAGCGTCCAAGGGGGAGTTTGTTGATACACTTTGTGTGGACGCGACTCGGCTCGGTTCGACTCGGCTCGGTCGACTTGGTTTCGACACGGTTAGGTTCGGCTCAAGCCCGACGTCACGACATTCCTCCGTCGTGCGCCTCAGAGTTCGACACGCGAAGCACGAAACGCCGCGAGCCGGTTCCCGCTGCCACATCATCATGACATCATCATGATGATGTCATGATGATGTCTTAGTTTTTGAATTGGTGAAAGTTGTCGTTGAAACAAACTGCCTTGGGCCGAGCTATACAATTGGGCTTTGACTTTATGTTTGGGCCCAAAACAAACGACGAAACACAAGGTTTAAAATATATGTCGACGAAACAGAAAGTGTTTCATCTACTTTGCCGTTTCGTCGTGCCGTCCTTTTCTGTTTCGTCAAGGTCTGTGTCTGTCTTGTATAAATACCCCTCATAGTTTCTGTGTGAAACTGATGAGCACAGAGAGACTTAGTGAGAGTCCATTAAAACATTGTTTGTATATGTTTGTGGTTGTACTCATCCCTAATCAATAGATATTGAATCTTTTGGTTACGCGTGTTCTTATTTTACACTTTGTTTGGTTTGCACCGTCACGAGGATTCCGCACCCGTTACCGTGTTTGTGATAAACAAGGATAGGTTTTCGTTATCGATCCACCGGAAAAACGGGACCTACAAAAGTATCAAAAGCAAATGGGATAAACACGTACTGGTTGTCAAGGCACGCTTTCTCATGCTTGATCACTTTACCCGAAGCAGCCTTTAAAGCAGCCTGGCCCACTGTGAAAGCACTACTCCCTAAGCCCACAAGTGGGGAAACCCCTGTTAAATCCACACAGGCGTGTTTTCCTCCAACCCATCCAAAGACCAGAATGTCGGCTAGTCGAAGAGTAGATCTCCCCTCCAACGGGTCTGTTAAGAAATTAACGGGTGCCTCTTTCTTAGCCGAAATACTAGCGCACCTAAATATGTCAAAAAGGACATCCCTAACCAAATCATGTCGGTATTTGAACCCCGGGAGCTCTCTACAATGAACTGCATGCTCACCAAAAGAATCCAAACACGCCTTATGACAAACTGGGCATACCTCATCAACTGGGAATAAAGGAATCATGAGGCGATACTTAAGGATAGTACGGTACTCCACCGGCGACATATGCTGGCCTAACCCATTATATTATGCATAGTTGCATACACGCATATAAATACATATTTGCATATGGAGTTTGATGTAAAAATAAAAGTTTTATTATTAGAAAAGATGATATAGGAAATCAGTAAATTTAGTTAGTTTGAAATTGAAGCTTCATTGATTTTAATGTTAAAGATGTATTCTAGTAACTTGGACTTGATAAGTAGCTCTTAAGTTATCTTGATAATTATTTGCTAATGATTCAACTAAGTATAAGAACTTGTTACAAAGTTAGAGATACCAATTTAATAACCTGTGTTGATGAAGCACTTGATCAACCAACTTAAAAGTAGTAAGAGACAATTTAGCTTATTCTAAATTGTTCAGCCCACTTTTTTAAGAAAAAAGATAATTAAAGGGGCTAGAACTTTCGAATCCAATCTTCCTATACAACATCAGTTTTCGAGTTTTCAATATTTATGGTGGTTTGAGCAAAGAGAACTCATTAGATAGCATTGCAATCGACAATCAAATAGTAATGAAATTTAGATACATACTGTATATATTGCAACAAAAGATCCACATCACCACATGACAATAGAGAAATATTATACATTTAACTTTAAGATCAGAAACCAAGCCAACATCCAAACTATTGGACTTTAAACAAAATGAAAGATATCATATCAATCTACGTAATGGTATTAATTTTTCACTGAATTTACCCGATACGCTATAACTGCACTTAACTCCATTCCTATAGCTTGTCTTCTACAAAAGTCTGTTGTTCTAAGATCCATGCCTCACAATCTTGCCATCATATTTAAACTGACATCTTAATGATCTAGCAAAAGTAGTGTTTCCATGTAGGAACCAGCATAGAGTGCATATCCATTGCAAGAAATGAGTGTACAATTGATGTGTTCCGAGTGGAGTTCATGAACAAAGACACCATGTGCATCTTGATTGGTATTTTTGAATATAGGTTCATCATTGTCTCTAAATCCAAGTACCACTTCTATTGATGCATCTGGTGAGTTTATGTTGAATACCTTTGTAAAGGAGTTTGGACCACCATGCTCCATCATCCACATACAATAAACTTGTTTCTCAGCCTCTTTAACCATTTCAACCACAGTGAGGGACTCTTGTAGTTTAGAAATAACCAAATTATTGTTTTTAGCACGGGCTAAACTATCAGGAAGTGATACTTCCATAAATTCTTCACTTGTCATATCAAATGACACAATCAGATTATACCCCTCAAATCCGGTTGTCATCATGCTAACACTAACAAGATCAAGAGCATGCCAATAAATAAAACCATCTATAACTACCTGATTCGGCTTCAAACTAATTGAGTTACGCGGTTGATTGATGGTAGGTATACTTCTCCAGGCCTGTGAGCTCAATGTATAAACCTCAACTTGCCAAGGACTATAAATTATAGTGTCCAAGTCTGGCATACTATAAGTAGAGTTAATCTTGACAAGCTTAGGATCACTAGTCTGAGGACAAACCCCAAAACCAATAATCATAACAGAGTTCCGATGTAAATCATAAGGCAAATCAATAGCAACCGATTTTCTAATTGAAGGGTTCCAAAGAACAGCCGTCTTGATGATTCTTCCAGGTTCATGTGGATCTCCATGAGTAGTGCATACACAGAACAAGCCTTGAGAGCTACCTAGTAATCTGGGTCCGCTGCCTGCGGGATCAGGCAGGGAACACTTTTGTTTGGGGAAAGTTTCATCGTCCACAATTGAAATGTATTTTTGTTCAACACTTTCTACCGGACTGTAACTTACTAACAGATGGTGCTGGTGAGTGTGGTTGACGCTGTAATCTACAACAAACTGAGAACAATCGATCAAAGACTTCCATGCTTTTGAAACGGTTCTGAACCGCAGAACAGAAGTGATTTGGTTGGAAGCCTTTTCATGATCTCTTCTTGGATTGCAAAAGGTATGTAGTCTGACATTTTGATTGCTGAAATATAAAGATAACAAAATAGATTGTTGAAAGTTCCTTCAATTTGCTAAATTTGATGATCAAGTAAAGAAAAGTACCTAAATTTGACGATCTTAGAGAGAGATGTAGCAACCTGAATCCGTCACCAAATTAGGGCTTGAAGCGTGAGCGATTTCAACATGAAAGTGTATCAGTCGATGCCACTCCAATACTTGCAGGTTTCAGTTTGAGTTTAGGAATTTATTTGAGTGTGTGGCCCATTTGAACGGTGGCCCATTACTTGTTTTATTTTCCATTTAGTCTGCTCTTATTGTAAAAATCACACTTCTAGCCATTTCAATGTAGGTTGGTTTATTTGTTTGATTTTTAGTGAATACATACCATGGACACTCTTTCTCTCCTACGTTGGAAGAATCTCATGGACGCTTCTCTCTTTCACGGACACACCGGCCAACTCCCTCTATCTCCATATGTGGTCTTCTTTGGAGAAAAATTCATTCCCTCTCTTCTACCCATCAAGTGGGTTTATTCACCCAATCATTGTATAATTACTATAATAATCATGCAATTTTATGAGTGTCTGATATACATACCGCTAATGAAATTAGGAATCAATTAATCATTGCCGCTCTAATACAACAAAAACCTTCATCCGCATTTAATAAAACACTATTTAGTGATTCGGTGTCATACGTACTAATTGTACTACTATGTATAGTGATTCGTTGTTTAATAAAATGTGGTATGCAAAATTTCTAAAAACTACTTGTGTTTACACAGGTTTTACATCTACTACCTTATATAGGAGGTATCGAAATGGACGTGCCCGATAACAATAGTAGTGGATGATTATAAAGATTATATCTATGTTTTCTAGTAAAATAGTTTAGGGTATATACTTTTCGTACACTATCAACTCTTTATAAAAATTACACTTTCGCCACGTTTCTTTTAAGCTTTTTTTTTTTTTTTCATTTTATCCCTTTGATTTTATTAGAGATAACAAATATATTACACTGTTCAATACATTTTCGTCCCATAGGTTATATTCTTTTTACATATTGCTTCAACCAATGGGTTATATATATATGGATTAGCTTTGCAACTCATATTTTTATTGAAAAATGGATAACATAGCAATAGGGAATTGTGTTGCATCTTTTTACATTTCTTTATAATTCTACATGGAAATCATTTTATTAATCTCGATGGTGCACTTAATATTTTGTGTTTGGGTTCCTAACTCAAGGGTAGAGTAAGAGTACCCTACTTTTAAGTGGCTAGGGTCTATTAAACATTATATGAAGCAAACAATATAAGAGTTTAAACTACCAAAGAAAGGAAATGAGAACATAGCCTGTTAACTAAGAATTTTGACAACAATATATTAAGCTAGGCTCGGGTGGGAGTAATTCTACAATTTGTAGTTGCTTGACACATAAGCGGACCCAACCTTGCAATCAAATAAAATCAAACTGTAAATAGCCCGGATCAAAAAAAAATTAAACCAATATAACAATTATACGTTTGTTTTCGCCAATACCTATATTGAATAAAACCACACTTAACGTTTGTTGTGACTTTCGTCAATTGTGGGAGCGTGAAAAAATAAATGTGAGGTAGTTTGTGATTTTCAATGGATATGATTGGATATTATACAACCTTTTTAGAATAATAAATGATTTCTCTCCATTTCTAAGTTCATAACCCTTACCGTAGCTTCATTGATGTTACCTACCAAATAAAAGGCATGTTTGGGAAGACCATCTAATTCTCAGGATTGGATTAGTTTAGAGCCTCTATTTCTGCTAAACCAAAAAAAAATCGCAGACAATCTGTAAATACTTCTACCACCAAAAAGGTTGCGATAAGAAAAGCACAAGGAAGATGACTCTTTATATAAGCATTGCAATTGACAATTAAATGATTAGTGAAATTAAGAGCATACTATATATTGCGACAAAAAATCCACTTGAAACTGTAAGAAAGCTAACATCCATACAATAGGACTTTAAACAAGATATAAGATAACATATCAATCTAAATGTAATGCTATTAACTTTTTACTAACCATACCCAATAGGTGCTATAACTATACTTAACTCCATTCCTAGCTTGCCTGCTGCAAAAGCCAGTTGTTCAAAGATCCATGCCTCACAATCTTGTGTAAAACCTGCAATCTCAGTGATCTAGCAAAAGTAGTGTTTCCATGTAGGAACCAGCAGAGTATAAAGTTCCATGGCCAGAAATCCGAGTATAACTGATGTGTTCTGAGTGGAGTTCATGAATAAAGACATCATGTGCATTGTCATCAGGTCTCGTTGCAAATATAGGTTCATCATTCTTCCTAATTCCAAGTACCCGTTGTATTGATACATCTGGTAAGTTTATGGTGAATAGCTTCGTAAAGGAGTTTGGAACACCATCCTCCATCATCCATACACTATAAACTCGTTTCTCAGCCTCCCTAACCAGTTCAACCGCAACGAGAGACTCTTTTAGCTTAGATATAACCACTCTTCTGTCATGGGCATGGGCTAAAGTAGCAGGGAGTGATACTTCCATAAACTTTTCACTTGTCATGTCAAATGAAACTATCATATTATACCCCGGAAATCCAGTTGTCCTACCATCAATAGCAAGCCAATAAATAAGCCCATCTATAACTACCTGATCCCACAACAATTGAACTGAGTTACGCGGTTGATTGATAGTAGGTATACTTCTCCACACCTGTGAACTCAATGTATAAACCTCAACTTGCCAAGGCGTGAAAGTTATAGAGTCTAAGTTCCGCTTACTTTTACGAAAGTTAACCTTGACAAGCTTAGGATCACCGGTGTGAGGACAAACCCCAAAACCAAAAACAATATCAGAGTCTGGATCTAACACATGAGACACATGAGACACATCGATAGCAACCGTTTTTCTAATTGAAGGATTCCAAATAGAAGCCGTGTAGATGAGTGATCTCCCATACTCACCTGAAGAAAAAGTGTATATGCAGAATAAGCCTTGACAGCTACCTACTATCGTAAGTCCAACACCTTCAGATGCGGGATCAGGCAGGGAACACTTGTGTTCGGGGAAAATTTCATCATCTACAATTGAAACGTACTTTTGTCCAAGACCTATTGGTGGACTGTACCTTACTAACAGATGGTGCTGATGAGTGTGGTTGACGCTGTAATCTACAACAAACCGAGAACTATCGATCAAAGACTTCCATGCTTTTGAAACGGTTCTGAACCGCAGCAGTGATTTGGTTGGAAGCCTTTTCATAATTTCTTCTTGGAGTGCAAAAGGTATGTTGTCTGACATTTTGATTGCTGAAATATAAAGATAACAAAATAGATTTTTGAAAGTTCCTCCGATTGGCGATCAAGTAAAGAAAATTACCTAAACTTGACGATCTTAGAGAGAGGTTGCACCCTGAATCCGTCACCAAATTAGGGTTTGAAGCGTGAGCGATTTCAACAAGAAAGTGAATCTGTCGATGCCACTCCTCCAATACTTATTTGAGTGTGTGGCCCATTTGAACGGTGGCCCATTACTTGTTTTATTTTATTTATAAAGAAATGATATGTCAATTGTTAGGTGTGTTTTTTTCCATTTAGTCTACTCTTATTGTAAAAATCACACTTCTATAGCTATTTTAATTTAGGTTGGTTTATTTGTTTGATTTGTAGTGAATACATACTGTGTCAAAAAAAGCCCATGTTCAAACAGGCATAACAGGCAAATATATTGAATGTAATTCTCATAGATGTTACTAGTGAGTAGTTTCAAATTAGTTTGAATCACTTCTCTTAATTCTACTTGACTTGTCAAACTGATGAACCAAACCTGTTTATTAGATCGCATTTCATTATTCTTTATATTTTCATCTTTTCTTTCCAAAATATCACTTTCTGACCAGGGGCGGATCTACTTCATTACAAGGGGGAACGCCCGCTACCGCTTGGCGCTTCGGCGGTAGTGTAAAATTAGTGTAAATTTTGGAAAAATTTGACGTTTTTTCGATTTCGTTACCGCTTTTTTTATAAAACATTACCGCTTGGCGGATTTTCTAGATCCGCCACTGTTTCTGGCCATGCTCCATATTTTTATTACATTCAGGCCTTTGTATATTAAATTATTTATTGCGGGACCTAAGACGAGCACTTTGATTACCCAGTTATGAAAACATTGCAAGTGAGATAAGAAGTATGATACGTTTTTAACGGATAATAATTAGGAATTGCGTTGTTACTAAGTCAAGAAACGATGGGACGGAATGTGGGATAACTCTAACCAGCACGAATAAAGTTCCCTTGGTGGAAATGATATTTACCAAATTTTCATGTTAAGGTTTTGTATTTCTTAGTATAGAATCCGTCTATGTTACTTTATAAATATGGAATTAACTAAAAATATTTAAAATTTCACTTATAAATAAAACTGCTACTTTTAATACGAAAAAAAAAAAAAACTATCATTAATCTTATTTGCATACAAACTCACAGAAATTATCATAATTAAATAACATGATTATTACTTAGAAACGGATTAGAACTGCAAGATTGCATTAGTGATGGCTGTTGCCAGTTTCTAAGATAACACAAAAATGGTGTTGTAGTAACTAGTAAACAAAAAGGAAAGTACAAAAGATAATTTATGATTTGGATATGGTTATTCTACCCAGAAATTATCATAATTAAATAACATGATTATTACTTAGAAACGGATTAGAACTGCAAGATTGCATTAGTGATGGCTGTTGCCAGTTTCTAAGATAATCCAAAAATGGTATTGTAGTAACAATAGTAAACAAAAAGGAAAGTATAAAAGATAATTTATGATTTGGATATAGTTATTCTTATGGGTCATGGTATCTAGGCACCCCCCCCCCCCCCAAAAAAAAAAAAAATTAGTGTACATCCCTCAATATGAAGTGTATAGCACAATACGCTTCCTACAGGTTTAAAAGCAATAAATGCTAAACCAATAGGAACCGTATAGGCCAATACGCTTCCTATTCGCTTGCTGAAACCAACAGGAGGCGTATTGGTTAATACGATTCCTTTATAATACGATTCCTTTACAGCTACCAGGAAGCGTATTCAACAATACGCTTCCCATAGGGTTTTGGTTGGTGGACTAATTAAATCAATAGGAAGCGTATAGGGCAATACGCTTCATATTGATACTGATACGATGAACAAATATGCTCTGACATGCAGGTAGTTCAGAACTGAAAAGCTGTAAAAGTGACTCGAATATGAAGCGTATAGAGCAATACGATTTCCATAGGGAGCCAATAGGAAGCGTATAGGGCAATACGCTTCCCATAGGGTTTTGGTTGGTAGAGGAATTAATTCCATACGAAGTGTATTGGGCAATATGGTTCCTATAGGACCAGAAATCTGTTATATATCCAAGCTTTGGGGATGAACGTATTCTGAAGAAAATTCACAAACTAAACAATCCGATCAAACCGTTCGTATCACGATGCCGTCTTGGGGCCTCAATTATATTTTTGGTGATTATTCAAACGAGTCATATCCGAACGAATCATACGTCTCCGAAAGTAAAATCGAACACGTTGTTGAATGAGGGGAGGAAGAGGTTGCATCCGTGGTTCGTTGTAATGATGGGTTTCAGGTGCCCAATTTGAACCAAGAGTACGCCGATGAACCTGAAAGCTATCCGCAATACCAAAACCCGTCTTACTATGCGCATGCGGATGTAAAACACGAGAAAGAATACGAGTACGGGGAACGTGTTAAACATATCGAGGAAGACGATAACGGTTTAGAGGAAGATGATAACGATTTTGAGGAAGCTAATGACGAGGAGGAAGTTGCCAACGATAACGAAGAACCTAACCCGGATGTCTCTTTTGAAACGGATCAGGTTTGGCATTCCGGTTACTTACGTGTTATTTAAATATTTTGTGTTTATATTCTTTTAGGGATGTTTTTATAATTAAGGTTTCACTAGCACACTTTATAGATTGGGAAATATATGTGTTATTCGATGTATAATTTTTATTAGATTCTGTATTTTGTTACATTTTTATGGAAGATCAAACAAATATGTTATTATTATACTAAAAATATATTTTGGATCTAGCCTACAGCTTTGTGTTGATATGTTTAGAGACATATTAGCATATATTGTGCAAGTAAAAATTAAATGTGCGGATATGAACTAAATGTGCTAATATATTTATAGATAATATTTAAATCTATATAATCTATATTAAAAATAAAAAAAATTGCTAACTGATTAAATTATGGAACTAACTACCTCAAAAAAAATTTCTCGATATTCGAAACAAAAGTTTACATATTTATTTGTCTTGTCTACGAAATATTTATCCGTATAACATTTTTTTGAAATTTTGAAATTTTTAAAAGAAAAAAACAATTTGTTGAATCATGAAATTTTAAATAAAAGTTGTCTAACCTTTTTTTTTTCTTTTGTAGACGTCTTTAACTCTTTATAAACGTTTTTTTGTAATAGAAATGGTGTTAATCTTTCGTAAATATTTTCTTAATTCTTATAATATAATATATTATTTGTTATCTGGAAATTTGTATTATATAATAAGTATCCCCTAACATATTATATATACACCATTGATCCAAATATACTATTAAATGTTTATTGAATTTGGTGTTTTGTTACATTTTATTCGATATATAGTGTGTTTATATTTTTGTGGAAATCGTTATATATAATATTAAGTAATATATTCGATACATTTTGAAGAGAGAAAGTTAATTTTGTTTTAGAAATTTGGATCTCTTGAAGAGTTGAAGACTTGGGTTTACCAAATGGCACTTGCATGTAATTTTGTCATTGTTACCAAACGAACTATTTCAAAAAATGAAAGGACAGTGAAGATATGGTTGTGTTGCGACCGTGGTGGTGAATACAATAGTACAACCACAAAACGACGTTCTGGTAGCAAAAAGGTTGGATGTCCTTTTACTCTGGTAGGAAGACTAAACTCCAAGAGTGGCACTTGGAAGTTAAAGGTGAAGGAACCAAACCATAACCATGTAGCTTCACATAGGGCTGTTCATGAGCCGAGCCGAGCCAGGCCAAGCTCGGGCTCGGCTCGATTATAAACCGAGCTGACTCGGCTCGGCTCGGATTTGAAACCGAGCTGAAAATCTAAGCTCGGTCTCGACTTGGTTTTAAACCGAGCTAGCTCGGCTCGGCTTGGTTTGACTCGATTTTATAAAAAAAAAAAAAAAAAAAACTAATATATATCTCTTAAAATTTAATAGCCTAGAATATTATTCAATAATTTAAAAGAATATATTCAAAATAATTTCAACCTAATACAATTCAAACCAAAATCAAGTTTAACAACGCAAAATAAGTTTTAATTTCAATAAAATACAATATTAGTTCATTAGTATGGTAATCAATCTTCAAATATGCCATAAATATCAAATTACAAACCTATATACATGTAAATAATAATCAGTTTTTTTGTAATATATTATAATGTATATAAAATTAAAACTTATTATAAGTAAAATAATTCGAGCTAAACAGAGCCGAGCTACAAAGCAAGCCGAACCGAGCCAGCTCGGCTCGTTACGAGCCGAGCCGAGCTAGGCTCACTTTCTAACCGAGCCGAGCCGGCTCGGCTCACTTTTAAAACGAGCCAAATCGAGCGAGCTTTTTCCGAGCTAAATCTGAGCGAGCTTCGAGCGAGCTCCGACCCACGAGCTTTTTGAACAGCCCTAGCTTCACAACATCTTGAGGGTCATGCGTTTCCAAGGAGGCTAACCCCGAACGAAGAATATATGGTGGAGAGTCTTTATTCTCAAAACTTGGAGCCAGCTAACATTCTTTTAACAATAAGAAATCAAAACCCACAGAGCATGTGCATTCTACAAGACATACACAACGTAATAAAAAAGTTTAAATTTAGAATGTATGCGGGTCGAACTCCAATGCAGGTACTAGAGCAACATTTGGCAGAAAAGGAGTACAATTACTTCACCCGAGAGAATCCCTCCACAAATGTGGTCGAGGATATTTTCTTTGTTCATCCTCACTCGTTAACATTGTGGCGTGCCTTCCCACATGTGCTGATGATTGACACTACTTACAAAACGAATGAGTATAAACTTCCATTTGTTCAAGTCATCGGCGTGACATCGACCCACAAGTCGTTTTGTGTCGCGCATGCATTTATCTCTAAAGAAAAACAAGATAACTTCTTATGGGTTTTGGAAAAGCTTAGAGACATGCTACAAGAGTGTCACTAGTAGAAAAAACATCTTTGTTGACACGCATTGTGCGTCATGAAAGGGTGTTTATGACACGCAAATGCGTCTCGTTGATTGAGAAGTCATAAAATTAACATGACATGCATCTGTGTGTCATGTTTTCATGACACACATTTATGACACACTTTAATGACACCCATTTATGACACGCACTTTATGACACTCTTTAACGACACACGTTTATGACATGCATTTATGACATATTTATCACATATTTATGACATCCATTTATGCGCGTCATGCTTTTAATTGTTTTAAAAAATATGTTTTATAGAATTACTAATTTACCCTGGATACATATATAATAACAAAAACAATAAATCTAATTCAAAAACCAAATACACACATATATATACCAAAACAACTCATTACATAATTATTTGTCAAGTATACTATAAATATTTTAACATTAGCAAAAAAAATTGTTTGTCAATACATTCGTCGACCAATCTTTACATCTTCACGAATGCCATCCATATTCGCAACCAAGTATTCCTCTACTCCTTCCCAACATGAGGCAACAATTAAATAAAATAAATCTTAAAACCAGAATTTAAATCTTAATCTAGAATTTAAGCATTTGTGTGGACGTATAATTACATATTTCTCTAACATGCATGCTAAAATATCCATGTAGATCACCCAACCAAAACCCAGCAGAAAATATTGATTAAATGACACAACACATCTACAATGAACCAACTACAAAAATTATAACGACACAAAACCAATATATTTATTGTAAATACTTTTCTGCATGATACATCATTAAGTATGTGTTCTCATAATTGTACTCACCTTTCCACAAGATTCAATCTCTCTAGCTATCAAATGTTTCGCAGACTGATAAAGCACGGCAACAGAGAAATGAGGAGGCTGATAAAGATGACACTAAAAAGAAAGTTGTGCAAGGCAGTCGCCTAAAAAAATCTAAAGATAAAGAGAAAATTTGTGATGAGGAATTTCCACTGTTGGTTGGGGACAGGTACAAATATTTACATACATACATACATACATACATACATACATACATACATACATACATACATACATACCTACATACATACATACCTACCTACATACATACCTACATACCTACCTACCTACCTCTACGTACGTACGTACGTATACACACATACATACACACATACATACACACATGCATACACACACGCGCACGCGCACACACACACTCTTTTGGAGGCTGGGGGGGTTCAGATGCCTCAGATGGCTGAGCAGGAGGGTGGGCATGATAATGTTGAGGTCCCGCCTCAGCATGAACAGGGGGGTCATCAGCATCAACAGAGAGCTTATCGTGCGGTTAGGTTGCCTCGGTCAACCAACCGTCTTCTCGATAGGATTTTGCGTAACCAGGATGAGCAGATGCAGCTTCTAACATCTCACGGTCGCCAGATGGACCGGCTGCATGATGACATGGGGTGGATGATGACTTGCATGGGTGAAATGTATAAGCATATGGGTATGTCGGTTCCACCCCGTCCATCACCACGAGTTTATCATGGTCGGGGCCCGTTCTATACGCAGCAGCCCGACCCGTCCATGTCATCCTTTACTCAGCCCATTCCGTCCATGCAGGTATGTTATCTTATTTTCATTTCATTATCTATGATCAATTTAATGTTATGAAATGTAATGGATAATTTGTTGAAATTCTTATAGGCTTCAGGACCGTCCTATTCTCAGCCCGACCTTTGGATGCCGCGTTTTCCTCAGTCTAGCCAGACGATGCCGCTCTTTCCTTTGGTCGGCACTTCCATACATGTATGTTATTTTGTTTTTATTTCAATTTTTATGAACAATTTTAATATTATGTAATGATTATTTTGTTTAAATTTTTTTATAGGCTCCGGGCACGTCCTGTACGCGGCACAACCCGTTGCCCTCTATTAGGCGTGCCCGATATTTACGGAGGAGGAGCTCGCGGAGTCTAACGAAGAGTCTGACGAGGAGTCTGACGAGGATTGATGCAGATAGTGGTTTGTGATGTTTTTATATGATGCAATATTCTACGAACAATTTAGTTTTAATGTTTTGATGTATGAACGATTTAATTTTCTGTTTCATTAGGATATGTTTGTTTTGGTAAGTTATAATGTATGTATATATTTAGTTTGTTTGGATTGCTTAATTTAACTATGTTGTTTACAAAATTTTAACAAAAAACCATCATTATTTTATAAAAAAAAACTAACTCAAATTAAAAATGCAATATTGTACGAACAATTTAGTTTTAATGTTTTGATGTATGAACGATTTAATTTTCTGTTTAATTAGGATATGTTTGTTTTGGTAAATTATAATGTATGTATATATTTAGTTTGTTTGGATTGCTTAATTTAACTATGTTGTTTACAAAAATTTTAACAAAAAAAAAAACCATCATTATTTTATAAAAAAAAAACTAACTCCAATTAAAAAAAAGTTTGGTAAGAGCAATATGTGATGCGTGTGAAAAGGAAAATTCTTCTAGGGTCGTATAGGGCAATACACTTCCTCTGGTCCCTAATCACATTGACTAAAAAGCATCTGAAAAGTGGCTGAAAAAGCATCTGAAAAGTTGTCAAATAGGAAGCGTATAGATCAATACGCTTGGGCTCAGAGGAACCATATAGCCCAATACGCTTCCTGTAGGGTTAGGGATGTGCAAATAAAAATGGGGGATGTGTGGATACTGAAAGCCATTCTTACATACTATGTAAAGAATAATAACTAGGTCAAGTAAAAAAATACCTAAATATGTGGATTAGAGAAAGGTAAGGGCATTGATAAAAACGGGTACGAAACAGTGACCAGTAAAAAGAGTGGATCCCACAAGCAAAATCTAGAGAAAGGGCTAGCTGCTGCGTCTTGATTGTAACACCCCGTGTTTTCAAATGTCAAAGTCAAAGTCAAAGTCCAAGTCAACTTTGACTTCTTTGACTGCTAATGTTCTTTTTTACTTTTGTATTATGTGGAGTAAGTGTTGTATGAATGAAATGATCGAATGTTTAATCAATGCGACCGATTTACGATTGTGAATAGTAGGAAGTAACAATGCGATAAAGCCAATCAATCAATAATCAAGCTAACCGATTCACCAATCAAACTCGAGACACGAATTATGCGAATTTTGGTATTGTTATACGTGTGTGTGCTTTATGTGTTACTTGTGCGTGTTTACTTTATGTTTGGTGTGGTATTCAAGCGAATCAATCGAAAATCAAATCGAAACTCGAAAAGCAATCGAACTCAATCGAAACCAACATCGAAACGTGACTTATAGAAGATTGTATGTTAGATGTAGTGATTGGGACTGAAAGTAATTTGACTAAGAACTCTATCGTATTCGTATCATCGTCCATCGAAATCGAAACGTCGAAAATCGTCGCAAAATACTCAAAGTGTGTCGCGGATCGAACAGGAGGCATCCTGATCGAACAGGCCAGCCGATCGGCTAGCATCTTGCCAGCCGATCGAGCAGCCCATTCGATCGGAGCTCCTGGCCGATCGGCTGCCACTTTCCCCTTTTGGAAGCCTATAAATAGGGTTGTCCTTGTCTTCATTTCCACTTTTGGAAAGTTCTGACCGGCCAGCTCCTATTCTTCATCTTTTCTCAGATTTCTCTCAACTCCGGTAAGTTTTCACTCTAATTCTTGTACGTTTTTGATCATTGCATGATTCTACACCTTTCTATCTTACGAAACTCGATTTCTAACCGTGAAATCACCAAGATCTAAGTGTTCTTGGGTGATGTCATCATGGTGTTCTTGAAGAACATCAAACTTTGGCCTCATTCAACCATGAATAGCTTAGATCTAACCGATTTCCACATAAACAAGTTAAGATCTATCAAAGATCTAAACATCCACAAGTTGGGAAGGATTGAAAGAAGGAATCCCAACTTTCTTTCAACTCTTTTACACTCAATGCCTTCAAACCGGTAGAAACGGAGCCTGAGCCAACCCACCGATCATTCCAATGGTTGGATGGTTCAAGATTCGGGTTCCATCTACGAGGTTCACCGACAATGGGTTAAACTCTAAGCCGACGTTCCGAACCGCTCAACGAACGGATTTGGGTGATTCCTGTCCGAGCCGGAGAGACGAGTAAGAACGAAGGTATCATAGTTCAACTCGTTATCAAACTACCTCGATATAATGACAAGTAACCAAACAGCCAAGTGTTAGACGTAAGGCCGACCAGGTCAGAGATGCTGGCCGAACGGCTAGGCTGTTCGAACAGCCCAGCCGATCGGACATACCAGCCAATCGATTGGGCCAGCCGGTCGGCTAGCACGTGGTCCCACACTTTAAAACTTCATGAAGCATAGTATCGAGGAAGGGATGTTCGATCGAACTGCGTTTGGTGAACATTACTCTTCGGATCATGAGATACTACTCTTCAACACTTAATCGTTTTCACAACTCGTTCGTAGTAGGAAGGCCAGCCGATCGAACAGACTGTTCGATCGAGCGACATTCTGTTGAGAATCACTCTAAGGTTCCCAGCCGATCGATTAAGCCGGCCGATCGAACGGACCGTTCGATCGATCGACCTGAAAGGTAAGGACATTTTTGTGTTCTCATATACTACGACGAAAACTTCAAAAGTTCAAATCCTCAAACACAAACACACCAGAGGAAGAAACAATCCACTCGAATGGCCCGGCCGATCGAACAGGACTGTCCAATCGGATATACCAGCCAATCGAACAGACCGTTCGATCGAACCTGCCGTTCGATCGACCAGCCCACTCGATCCCTTCACACTTGTCTTATTCTCCACGTTACTCATTGTTGTGCTATCGAACTATTCAGGCTAACCCTACTCTCAGCGCTCCCTTCAATCCATAATCAATCACTGTGAGTATACTCGATCCCTTTTGCTTTTAGCACTTTTGGGTGTTACATACGTTGCTTATATCAAAACACAAACGATCACACTACTCAAACTATTTGAACGCTAACCAATATGCATGTATTACGTGACTTAATGAATGCTTGTTGATTGTGTTTACATGTGGAATGCTGTCTACCTGCCTTAACGACGTAGTACTATAGTTTGGACTCAGCGCCCGTTCACACGGGGGTTGTTAAGGACAATTACTTGCATGGATTACGGTGGTAATCATGTATTGCGAACCGTCTCGGACGGTCAACCCGCAGTCATTGGTATCGATAGGTCCATGTCGATAATTAACATGCTTCGTTTTCCTCTGTGTACGTGTTGGTTATGCGTAAACTATTCGAACTCTATAGGCTATTATCAAACTTGTATGCTCACCTTTACATTTCATGTATTGACTTTATTTTAACGTATGTGACAGGTGCTTAAGTTGCTAGGATACTTAGGTGCGTGGTGATGAAATCGAGGCTAGGGAGTCTAGAAATAATAAACAATTGCCTGTAATAATAAATCTGAGTTGTCGGAACAGAACTTCTTGTTTGGATGATTATCTATAATAATATGTTTGTTTATTCGGGATACGGTATGGGACGTATCTTTAACTGGATTATATAAATAGTTGTTATGGAAACTTCTGAACAATCTGTTTCGCTCAGTGCCGCGCCCCGATGATTCCGCCATCGGTTGGGGTGTGACAGATTGGTATCAGAGCCATAACTATAGGGAATTAGGTTAGACACGACCTAGTCCGGGTCGCTGCCTTAGAGACCTAGACTATAGTTAGGAACCAACGGACCCAGTTTATGTGCCTTATTCTGCCATTTTTCACTATCGCTGCACCCGAATTTCCAATTAAAGATCAGCGATTTGGTTGGGAATAGGTGTGAAAGCCGCAAACTCCTGACCAGATTGCCTGACTTATGTTGATTTTATCCGCCTATTCATGCTTATCTCACTATTTCCACCAACAAACGAGGAGAAGTATACCAAAACAGGTGTGAAACCCCCATTTTGACAAAATTTCTCCTTGAATTTTCTCAAAACAAGGAAGAAATTGCTAAGCCAAGGGGTGAAACCCTAACCTTGGCAGTTTGTTCTGGACTTTATTTCTCTCACCAAGGCCCCGACAGACTCCAACGACCTGAACTCACAAGTATGACCTAGGGAACGCGTGTGGAATGCCCAAGAATCGAGGCAGAAACACGACCTCTAGAGTCGAAAATTATGACAAGTCTATTGTGAATAGTCGAGTTGCCTTGGGTAGTCGATGTCTAGTAGCCGCAGACAATCTATCACTCGATTTTATGTGTTTCGATTCTGAGAACCGCAGTCGCGCACTCGGATGACTCGTTGATTTTATGTGTTCCTGTGTGCTTTATCTGTTTACGTGTTATTATTTTGGGATGTTATTCGATTTTGCTATCAATTTCAATCGACACACACGACTCGCAGTTGCTGTTCTATCTCAATTCGACATCCAGTTATCGCAACTATAGACGATATCATACCATATTATGCTATACGACTAAGTTAGGCTAATACGATGCTATTCGACATACCATTCGAATGACACGCGAGCTTTGAAGGATAGGTTTCTGTTTTCTGACTGCTTCTGTGACTAAATGCCTAGGTACTTATGTGTTTCTGTGTTTCGTGCTCTACGTGCTTATGTACTTCTGTGACCTATGTGTTCTAAGTGCTTCTGTGCTCCATGATTAGGTATATATGTGAATCTGTGTGTTTATGTGATACGTGTTTCGACGTGATTCTAAGCTTTAGATAATAGTTGACGTGTGAGGCGAGATTCGATTACGTTGTGTTGAGTCCTGTGACGGTGTCTAATGCAGACCATGTCATCATCCGGACACCGAACCCCACTTACTAGCCAAGAAAAGAGAGATCGACGCCTCGCTGCTATCATCTCCAAGCAAGTGGTGAAAGCCGTGAGTGAGGTGTATGAAAATGCCAGCAAAACATCTGAAGAATCCCGAGCTGAAAACCCTAAGGATTCAAGCAAGGCTGCTTTCAGCTTCAAGCAGTTCAAAGCATGCGAACCAAAAGAGTTCACTGGCGAAGATGGTCCTACAGCCATGTTTCACTGGTTCGACTCAGTCGAAGTCACTCTGCGCCAGAGCGGATGTCCTAAACATCTCTGCACTCTCAATGCTACAGGCGTCTTCCAGTCCCGTGCTCTAGACTGGTGGACGGCTGAACGAAACAAGCGCGGAAATGATGCAGCTTACGAGCTAACATGGGAGGAGTTAAAGGCAATTATGATCGACGAATTCTGCCCTCCTCATGAACGCCAAAAGCTGGAGGACGAGTTCTGGGGAATCAAGCAGTAGGATGGAGACAACGTTGCTCTCACTGCCCGCTTCAAGCAGCTTAGTATCATATGTCCCGATCAAGTCAAGACCTCAGACCAAGCCATCAAGAAGTACATTCGAGCTCTACCCGACTGTGTAGCCGACTTTGTTCACGCCGCCAAGCCAGTAACGATCGAAGAAACCTACCTACTCGCCGCTGAGATTAATGACAAGCGGGTAAAGTCTGGTTTCTGGGATAAGCAAACCAAGTCTCTGCACCAAGCCACTGCAGCACCCACCGACTCATCTGCTCAACCCTCCAAGTCATCGAGAAGGAGAAGAAGCACAACAACAACAGCTCCAGCAACAAGAACTGTGCTGTGACAACTACTGCTGCCCCTCTTCAAGTTGTACCAGCTCAGCAGCAACAACACCCTCGCTCAGCTCCAGTGATCAATGCACCGCCAGCAAAGCGTGCATACACAGGCCCTCACCCACTCTGCCCGACATGCTCTTACCATCATCCAGTGGGTCTGGCTTGTCGTTTCTGCGCTCACTGTAACCTTTACGGTCATTTCACTGCGAACTGTCGCTACGGTCCCCGTCAAGCCCCAGTTCAAGCCACTGTCAACCAAGCTCTTCTCCCCACCCCTCAAGGCCAACAAGCAGCTCAAGCCCCTGCAGTCAACGCTCGAGTCTGCTTTGCATGTGGTGACCCTAACCACTTTGCAAACAGGTGCCCGAACAGGGTGGTTAAGCAAGAGCCCCAGCAGCAACAACCACAACAGCAGCCTCAGCAACAGCAGCAAGCAGCCCATGCCCGAACCTTCAACATCAATGCTCGTCAGGCTCAGGCGGATAACAACGTGGTTAATGGTACGTTCCTTGTGAATGGTATTTATGCATCATGTTTGTTTGATACTGGAGCCGATAACTGCTTTGTGTCGTTTGAATTCGAGAAGCTCCTTAGTCGTAAGCGCTCTTATCTGTCCTCATCATTTGAAGTCGAAGTCGCTACGGGAAGAACTATTGCTGTTAATTCAGTACTCCGTGATTGTACTCTCGAACTCAACAATCACATTTTCCCAATCGACCTTATTCCAATGCAACTCGGAAGCTTTGACGTCATAATAGGCATGGACTTTCTTCGTAAAAACCATGCCGAAGTTGTGTGCTTCGAAAAGATGATTCGATTCTCGCTCGCGAATGGTGATCTATTGTGTGTGTACGGTGAAACAGCGTCGAAAGGTCTCAAGCTCATGTCTTGTATTCAAGCCAGCAAGTATCTCCGCAAGGAATACCGAGCCTTCTTGGCTAACATTGTAGTAGCGGAGGAGGAAAAGAAGAAGAAAGTTGAAGTCAAAGACGTTCCAGTGGTTCGTGAATTTCCTCAGGTGTTCCCTGACGATCTTCCCAGACTACCACCAAGTCGTGATATCGACTTTCACATCGACCTCATTCCTGGAGCTAACCCCGTTGCCAAAGCCCCTTACCGACTCGCACCATCCGAAATGAGGGAACTCTCGAACCAACTCCAGGAATTACTCGAAAAAGGCTTTATTCGCCCAAGCACCTCTCCTTGGGGCGCGCCAGTCCTTTTCGTTAAAAAGAAGGATGGATCGTTCCGGATGTGCATCGATTATCGGGAATTGAATAAGCTAACCATCAAGAACCGATACCCTTTGCCCCGAATCGACGATTTGTTTGATCAGCTACAAGGTGCAGCATGTTTCTTAAAAATCGATCTGCGTTCAGGATATCATCAGCTACGGATTCAAGAGGAAGACATTCCTAAAACCGCTTTCCGGACCCGTTATGGCCACTACGAATTTGTTGTTATGCCCTTTGGTCTAACCAATGCACCCGCGGTTTTTATGGACCTGATGAATCGCGTGTGTAAGCCTTATCTTGACTGTTTCGTCATCGTGTTCATCGACGATGTCTTGATTTATTCCAAATCGAAAGCCGAACACGCACAACATCTACGTTTGGTTCTCGAATTACTTCAGGGGAACCAACTCTATGCCAAGTTCTCCAAGTGCGAATTCTGGTTGGAGGAGGTTCAGTTTCTGGGTCACATCGTGAATAGTCAGGGTATCCATGTTGATCCTGCGAAGATTGAAGCTGTCAAAAGCTGGATTACACCTAAGAACCCGTCAGAAGTTCGTTCTTTTCTCGGACTAGCGGGCTATTATCGACGATTCATTGAAGGATTCTCCAAGATCGCTGTGCCACTTACCGCTCTTACTCATAAGGACAAGCCTTTTGTGTGGGGAAACGCACAAGAGACTGCCTTTCAAACCCTCAAGCACATGCTGTGTAACGCTCCAATTCTTACGCTGCCCGACGGAAGCGACAACTTCATTGTCTACTGTGATGCTTCTAACCTTGGTCTCGGCTGTGTTCTCATCCAGCGAGACAAGGTTATAGCCTACGCATCTCGTCAGCTCAAGATCCACGAGAAGAACTATACAACCCATGACCTCGAGCTAGGCGCGGTTGTCTTTGCATTGAAGATTTGGCGACACTACCTGTATGGCACTAGGTGTACAATCTACACTGATCACAGGAGTTTACAACACATCTTTAATCAGAGAGAGCTCAATATGCGTCAACGCCGATGGGTAGAACTTCTCAATGATTATGACTGTGAGATTCGTTATCACCCAGGCAAGGAGAATGTGGTTGCCGACGCGCTCAGCCGAAAGAGTTACGTGCTCAGTACCCGAAACATCCAAGCCCAGCACAACCTCGAAACCCTTATTCGTGAAGCCCAACATGCTTGCTTTAACGAGCGTACATTGAAGAGAGAGAGGATCTATCACGATGGAGCTCAGTTAGTAAGCAAATCTGATGGGATATTCTATTATCTGGATCGAATTTGGATCCCTAAGCGGACCGATTTGCGAAAGATTATCATGAACGAAGCCCACAAATCCCGGTATTCTATTCATCCCGGCGCAGATAAGATGTACCAGGACCTACGCTACAAGTACTGGTGGCCGGGCATGAAACGAGATATCACCCTATACGTTGGGAGTTGTTTAACTTGCGCAAGAGTTAAGGCTGAACATCAAAGACCTTCTGGCTTACTCGAACAACCGCCGATACCTATATGGAAGTGGGAGAGTATAGCTATGGATTTCATAACAAAACTCCCGCCCACGCCATCAGGTCACGACAGTATTTGGGTCATAGTCGATCGTCTAACGAAATCAGCTCACTTTTTGCCAATACGGGAAGACTACAAGGTGGAGCGACTAGCCCAAATCTACACCGACGAGATCATTCGTAATCATGGTACGCCTCGTGACATCATTTCAGATCGTGACGCTCGGTTTACTTCGCGAGTGTGGGAAACGTTTCAAGCGGCCCTTGGTACGTCGCTTAATCTGAGTACTGCATTCCATCCTCAAACCGACGGACAGACTGAAAGAACGATCCGTACTCTTGAAGACATGCTCCGAGCGTGTGTCATAGATTTTGGCGGTAGTTGGAACAAACACCTGCCATTGGTGGAATTCTCGTACAATAACAGCTATCATGCCAGCATCCAAATGGCACCTTTCGAGGCTTTGTATGGTAGAAGATGTCGATCGCCTATTGTGTGGCACGAGATCGGTCACTCGCAACTAACCGGTCCCGAGATTCTACAAGAAACGACTGAAAAAATCCACCAGATTCGAGACAATTTGGTAAAAGCTCGGAACAGACAGAAAAGTTACGCCGATAAAAGACGCAAGCCCCTTGAATTTGAAGTTGGTGACTACGTACTCCTAAAGGTATCACCTTGGAAGGGTGTAGTCCGATTCGGCAAGAAAGGGAAACTCGCGCCTTGATATGTTGGACCTTTTAGGATTCTGGAAAGAATCGGAAAAGTCGCCTACAAACTCGAACTACCGGAGGAACTCAGTAACGTCCACCCGACTTTCCACGTCTCTAACCTCCGAAAATGCCTTGCTGACCATGATCTAATCGTACCGCTCGACGATCTTCAGGTCAACGAAATGTTACACTTCGTGGAAAAGCCTGTCGAAATCATGGATCGCCAAACCAAGCAGCTCAGGCGCTCTCGCATCCCGATCGTGAAGGTCCGATGGGAAGGCAAACGAGGCGCGGAGTTCACTTGGGAACTTGAAAGTGACATGAAGGCCAAGTACCCGCAGTTGTTTAATTAAATAGATCTGAAGCATCAAATTGGTAAATCACGGCGTTGTGTAGCCTTCGACCTAATTTCGGGACGAAATTCCCTAAACAAGGGGAGGCTGTAACACCCCGTGTTTTCAAATGTCAAAGTCAAAGTCAAAGTCAAAGTCCAAGTCAACTTTGACTTCTTTGACTGCTAATGTTCTTTTTTACTTTTGTATTATGTGGAGTAAGTGTTGTATGAATGAAATGATCGAATGTTTAATCAATGCGACCGATTTACGATTGTGAATAGTAGGAAGTAACAATGCGATAAAGCCAGTCAATCAATAATCAAGCTAACCGATTCACCAATCAAACTCGAGACACGAATTATGCGAATTTTGGTATTGTTATACGTGTGTGTGTGCCTTATGTGTTACTTGTGCGTGTTTACTTTATGTTTGGTGTGGTATTCAAGCGAATCAATTGAAAATCAAATCGAAACTTGAAAAGCAATCGAACTCAATCGAAACCAACATCGAAATGTGACTTATAGAAGATTGTATGTTAGATATAGTGATTGGGACTGAAAGTAATTTGACTAAGAACTCTATCGTATTCGTATCATCGTCCATCGAAATCGAAACGTCGAAAATCATCGCAAAATACTCAAAGTGTGTCGCGGATCGAACAGGAGGCATCCTGATCGAACAGGCCAGCCGATCGGCTAGCATCTTGCCAGCCGATCGAGCAGCCCATTCGATCGGAGCTCCTGGCCGATCGGCTGCCACTTTCCCCTTTTGGAAGCCTATAAATAGGGCTGTCCTTGTCTTCATTTCCACTTTTGGAAAGTTCTGACCGGCCAGCTCCTATTCTTCATCTTTTCTCAGATTTCTCTCAACTCCGGTAAGTTTTCACTCTAATTCTTGTACGTTTTTGATCATTGCATGATTCTACACCTTTCTATCTTTCGAAACTCGATTTCTAACCGTGAAATCACCAAGATCTAAGTGTTCTTGGGTGATGTCATCATGGTGTTCTTGAAGAACATCAAACTTTGGCCTCATTCAACCATGAATAGCTTAGATCTAACCGATTTCCACATAAACAAGTTAAGATCTATCAAAGATCTAAACATCCACAAGTTGGGAAGGATTGAAAGAAGGAATCCCAACTTTCTTTCAACTCTTTTACACTCAATGCCTTCAAACCGGTAGAAACGGAGCCTGAGCCAACCCACCGATCATTCCAATGGTTGGATGGTTCAAGATTCGGGTTCCATCTACGAGGTTCACCGACAATGGGTTAAACTCTAAGCCGACGTTCCGAACCGCTCAACGGACGGATTTGGGTGATTCCTGTCCGAGCCGGAGAGACGAGTAAGAATGAAGGTATCATAGTTCAACTCGTTATCAAACTACCTCGATATAATGACAAGTAACCAAACAGCCAAGTGTTAGACGAAAGGCCGACCAGGTCAGAGATGTTGGCCGAACGGCTAGGCTGTTCGAACAGCCCAGCCGATCGGACATACCAGCCGATCGACCGGGCCAGCCAGTCGGCTAGCACGTGGTCCCACACTTTAAAACTTCATGAAGCATAGTATCGAGGAAGGGATGTTCGATCGAACTGCGTTTGGTGAACATTACTCTTCGGATCATGAGATACTACTCTTCAACACTTAATCGTTTTCACAACTCGTTCGTAGTAGGAATGCCAGCCGATCGAACAGACTGTTCGATCGAGCGACATTCTGTTGAGAATCACTCTAAGGTTCCCAGCCGATCGATTAAGCCGGCCGATCGAACGGACCGTTCGATCGATCGACCTGAAAGGTAAGGACATTTTTGTGTTCTCATATACTACAACGAAAACTTCAAAAGTTCAAATCCTCAAACACAAACACACCAGAGGAAGAAACAATCCACTCGAATGGCCCAGCCGATCGAGCCTACCGGCCGATCGAACAGGACTGTCCAATTGGATATACCAGCCGATCGAACACACCGTTCGATCGAACCTGCCGTTCGATCGACCAGCCCACTCGATCCCTTCACACTTGTCTTATTCTCCACGTTACTCATTGTTGTGCTATCGAACTATTCAAGCTAACCCTACTCTCAGTGCTCCCTTCAATCCATAATCAATCACTGTGAGTATACTCGATCCCTTTTGCTTTTAGCACTACTCAAACTATTTGAACGCTAACCAATATGCATGTATTACGTGACTTAATGAATGCTTGTTGATTGTGTTTACACGTGGAATGCTGTCTACTGCCTTAACGACGTAGTACTATAGTTTGGACTCAGCACCCGTTCACACGGGCGTTGTTAAGGACAATTACTTGCATGGATTACGGTGGTAATCATGTATTGCGAACCGTCTCGGACGGTCAACCCGCAGTCATTGGTATCGATAGGTCCATGTCGATAATTAACATGCTTCGTTTTCCTCTGTGTACGTGCTGGTTATGCGTAAACTATTCGAACTCTATAGGCTATTATCAAACTTGTATGCTCACCTTTACATTTCATGTATTGACTTTATTTTAACGTATGTGACAGGTGCTTAAGTTGCTAGGATGCTTAGGTGCGTGGTGATGAAATCGAGGCTAGGGAGTCTAGAAATAATAAACGATTGCCTGTAATAATAAATCTGAGTTGTCGGAACAGAACTTCTTGTTTGGATGATTATCTATAATAATATGTTTGTTTATTCGGGATACGGTATGGGGTGTATCTTTAACTGGATTATATAAATAGTTGTTATGGAAACTTCTGAACAATCTGTTTCGCTCAGTGCCGCGCCCCGATGATTCCGCCATCGGTTGGGGTGTGACATTGCTCCTACCCGACCCCTCCTGCTTCACAATCTGTTCCAAACAAAGCTACTAATGGGCCTACCAAAAAGCCCAATTCTGTGCCCAAAAAGTCTCCGGGTTTCAACTACAACCGAGCTGTTCAAGGTCAGTCCCAGGCCTAGAAAGCTACATCTGTAAAGCCCAAAAATTCTAAACCAAACCCTCCTGCCAAAGCTGCTGTAAAAACGCAGTTGTGCACTCAAAACAGGTTCGCGGTCTTGGATTTAGAGGCAAGTGCCAAAATTGGTACGTTAGTCGAAGAGCTGGTTGATTTATATCCTCAGGATCCGGTCAATGAGGATCCCTTTGTGTGCACTACGAATCAGCAATGCCCCAGTGACCCGGGTCGTGTTCTCCCTAACTGGAGTCGTTTTAGTCCATCGGAATCTTTAAACCGGACTTTAGATAAAGATTACGGCATCACTGACTATCAGAAAAAACGTAACATTTATGCCTTTTGTGGTGATTCGAAAGCGGTTAAAGAGGAGGACCAAGAAGAGTGGATTGACTTTGTGCATCGTAATCTATATATAATATATATCATTACCACTATACAAACCATAATGCATACATTACAACAACCATTGCATCAATATGTTGCAAATTATATTTATGCAAGATTTTGGCTAAATTAATTAGATTATTATAAATAATAATACTTTACAAATAAAACAATACAACTTTGAATGGATCAAACCGATTGAATATGGTAAGATAATGAAACCATTATTTGATTAGGGTACAACCACTTAAGCACAATTTATAACTATACATGCATACAAAACAAATTGAATTTGGTAAGATAATGAAACAATTATTTGATTAAGATACAAGCACTTAAGCACAATTTACAACCAAACAATATAAAGGTACAATAACACCTTGCAAGACAAACCCTTAATGCAGAACTTACAACTTACTAATGCACTCACTTGTTGCAAATTAATAGTATATAAATGTGCTAATGTTTTAAAATCGGCAAACTAGAGCTGGATTGAAAACTTGGTTTGTAAGACAAAACCGGCAAACCAGAGCTGTTGAAATCTGTTTGGCAAGAAATGGTTACGTTTGCTACCCAAATCTCGGTTTGTAACCTGCCTCTTTCAAACTGATTTAAAAACCCATATCAAATCGGTTAAAAACCGGAAATGAACTGAATCAGTCGTTTCCCTCTCCAAAAACAGATTCCTAACCCCAACCAGGTCCACCAAGAACCAGTTTTGACTTTCGTTGACCAAGACCGGGAATAAAAAGACTTTGCACACCTCTAGGCTTAGATAAATTACCAAGGGCTTGCATCTACACAAATTATCCCTTTTAAAAAATAAAATAAAAATTATCCCTTTTTTATTACATTACTGTGTAGGAAAAATCATACAGATTTTTTATCCACCTGGTATTATGTTCAATTCAGCCCTGCCCCAAATCAATATTATTAAAAGGGTATTTTTAATGCTTAAAACCTCCTATAATATTTGAAACACATATTTTACATACTAGATGAATCAATAAATTCTGACAAACAAGTGTGTCGTGGACCCAACCCAGCCTGTTTTGACCGGTTATCCAACTTGCCCGATAAGGGTGCTAAATGGCCAAATGGGTCATTTTGGTGGGTCAAACCCGAAAATGTTACAGGAACCTGAAAATTGAATAGAACATATAAATCTGTGTGATTTTGTGGGTCGAACCCGGAGATGGGGTATGGTATTGGACCTGACCTGAACGATCGGACATTTCTGTTACTTATTGCCTTTTATTATAATATTTATTATTATTGCGTACTAACCCATGAAGGCTAGCGCGTTGTAGTTTACACTACACTATGTTGTGGGCTTGTAGAGACAACCCTTAACTGGGCCTGGCCCATTGAGGTTAGGGTTGCCCATATCTCCTATATAAGGTGGTCCTCACCTCATTATTAGGGTAAGAGATATGGGGCAAACACACTTTTTGTAGCTGGAAATAGGGGATTCTTCCCCTACCAGCCGTCTCTACATCCCCACTTTTCTCTCTTTTCCATGACAGATCTAGGTTGAAGAGGAAGAACAAGATGTGATTCTCCATCTCTCAGAGAAAGCAGTTCCAATCATCCCAGAGGTGATTCCGTGTTTCTACATTGGCGCCCACCGTATCAAAATCTAGATCCAAAAAGAATCACAACTCGTTTTCTTCTCTACTTCATCTTTTAGATTTGTTTTCCTATGAGTTTTACAAGCAGTTCTCGATCAAAAACTTCAGATCTGAGTTTTCTTTTAAGTGTTATGTGGGTTTTCTTATATACTTTTAGATATGTGCTCACCATAGCTTTAAACAAGAATATTAATCGAAATCCTCCATATTTTCGCACATTAAAATTTTTTCATCAAGATTCCTAGATCTAATACTTCTAAGGGTTGAGAACCCCTCTTTTTCGCTTAAAAATCCGGATTCATGATTTATTGTTTTCACACCTTGTCGCATCTGTTTCTTTCAATTATCTAATACAATATGCACTATTCTCGAACATGAAAGGAAATCATGCAACATCTTTTTTTTAAATAAGAAAGTGTACAAATTGGTACTATTATTATTGCACAAGGTATAACCCCTAGTGCTTCATTGTGGGAGACACACTCTAACATGGCAGGAAAAAGGGTGTACTAGATGTCCCCATCTTTACACCTATATAAGGAGGTCTTCACCTCATTATTAGGGTAAGAGATATGGGGCAAACACACTTTTTGTAGCATCTGATGTCTGGTCAGCACCGTCCATCCTTATGAGGGATATCATCGGGATCTCTCTAGTCCAGTTACTAAAGTTATGCCCTTCATCGAACAACTCTTTAACATATGCTCATTTTCCGATACACAACTCCACTAGAGTTACACCAAATGCATAGACATCCATTTGAGCATTCGCATGCCCGGTCCCTGTAGTGACAAAAATAGATAGAATTAAATTCAAAAGCGGTACAAAGAAAAGAGGATGTCTTGGTTTTAAAAAGCGTGAAGCGCACAAAAGTAAGATAACTATCGTGTATTTTCTATTTGCGGTCAGTAATCACCTTCGTATTCAAGTGCCAAATATCGTGACTCAACTAAACTATTGCCATCGGGTGCGCTTTCCACCAATGCATACACCACTACCTTTGCTCTCATACCCTCACGTATAACAAGGATGTTGGAGGCCTTCAAATCGCCGTGAACATAATCTCCGTGGCCCGATTTAGATTATCAACCCTAAGTCTGGCAACACCCCGCGGCATAATAGCAATATCACTAAGATCCTGTCCTAAACTCTCATTTCTGTCATCAAGAACGACACCAAAATTGAACCATTGAGGGTTATGATCAAAACAAAACCAGACTAGTAGTGAGGTTACCCCACCAATGACAGTTGCTTCAATCACGATAGCGAAAATCGAAAGATAGAAATGAGACGGTCGTTGACAAAAGGGAAGTCGAGTGGGAAACGACGACGCCATCGCCGGAGTAAATGGAGAGTAGTATCAGTAAAGATGTTAGTCGGAAAAGAAGGTGGGGAGGCATGGTGAGCGATTTCTTGGGGGTCAAGATCTTTCGGTTGACGGTTGAGTTTGGCAACGAATCGTTAAGTAGTATCTTTGAATTTGACTTGTTTGTTGCAAGTTATGGTATGTTCATTAATTAAATAGCATGATTAATGAAATAGCATGATGAGATTTTTTGTAATGAAATTTAAAAAGAGGGATTCTTGATTATTTATTTTATATCCTCCATTTTCCTCAATCTCTTCTTAGAAACACGTCACATCCTCTCTTGTAATCGATCTCCTGATCTTCACTTGTGCTTCAATTGGTTTTGAAATTATTATTTAAGTCAAAGGTATTGTTTAGAGGGTGTTTGGAAATTGCTTATCGACTAATTAGCTTTTTCAAAAGACCATTAAGTTAAAAAAAGTGTTTGGCACCGATAAAAGTGGTTTTTATTTTGGCTTCTTTGAAAAAAAAAAGAGTGGTAAAAAGTTGTTTTCCAAAAGCCTCAGAACCACCTGACTTTTTAAATAGCTTTTTGAACATAAAATTGCTTTTTATTTTAGCTTTTTGAAAAATGGGAAAAAAGTTGTTTTCTAAAAGCCATAAAAAACTAACTTTCTAAATACGTAATACTTCGATAGGCAACCCTGAAACGTCTTTCTTCAACTTTCAACTTTCAACTGAAGTTGGTAAGTGTGAACCTTGTCGTTGGTTAGTGGTGTCTAAATACCTGATGACGGATTCTCCAACAACACACACTGGTCAAGCCTAGTTCATGCCAATGGACCCATAGTTTCACCATCACACGCAAACCCTTTACCACCTATATTTATCTCTGAATAATAAACATTTTGAATAATGCCTAGTACTTTTCTACCAACGCCTTTAGCCTCAGAGAGAATCCCATCCTTATAGAAAAAAGGTAACTAAACAACGCACAACAATAGTTACTAACGCATTTGACTTTAGAGATTCAAACCCCCATAAGTGAAGAATATAAGGACACATGCACTATAACCACAAAGCCAAACACCACAGAAGGAACCAAGAAACAAACACACTGAATATGGAAATTCGACAACCATTACACGCACGCATTGTTAAATACGCAGAGTGATAAACCTAAAAACGTACATAAAGCTAAACCAATATCTATAGCCTAGAAGCCTTAGGTTACATGCTCTTTAAATGTTGTTTGCGAACGACTATAACAAAAGCGCTAGCAAATAGAAAACGTACCACTTAATAAGATACCACGCAAGAAAACACTAAAACCAAATATAAAAAAGAAACTCTATACAATTTAATTAGGCAAAAAAGAAAAAACAAACAAACAAAATTAAAGAACACTAACCTTATGAGCCAGATATGTAAAACGTTTACTAAGAGTCACGTGTGCCTCTTCGCCTACAAAATTCATAGTTAATTATATGTTAAAACAATAAAGATATGTAATGAATAAAACAATAAGAAGTACACATCCACAGCGAATGTTTGAATCTGAAATACGTACTCAAGTTAGCAGTCAATAAGGTGGGACACATACTTCTGCGTAAGATGTAACAACATATTGCATAAAAGAAAAACTAATTGTATTATGTTATACATCAATGTAGGTCCAACGAAAACAAAAGGCTTATCAACCATCTAAAGTAAAGAGTCTAATCAAGAATGCTTAACATCAAGCATGACATTTTACTTAAACACACATAATAAATAAAATAATGTTATCTAACATATCATACCTATATGTATATGTAAGACCCTTGATTTATACTATTTACATATAAACATCGACTATAATTGTGTATTTACGATTACATATACATTTGAAAATACGATTTTATTAAAACATTTTAAAATTTAAAACATTTCAACATCGTATATTTATATCATCGTTTAAAACGTGGCGACGAAACTTAATGTGAAAGCTTGAATCTTGATCGTGTTCGGTTCTTTGTTGAGCTTGATCGCCCATCGGTACCTTACATTATACCTACATTTCATAAAATATGAAATGAGTTAGTTATATGGCGTTTAAAACGGGTCTAAACGAGTTCGCAATACAAAATAAACATCACAGCAGCTTTTGCTAGTTTAAGTACCCGCCGCGTGCCACGACGGGATCTAAAACACCTGTCGCGTGCAACGACAGCTGTCGCGGGCCGCGACCACAAGGATTATGGCCATCGCGTGACGCGAGGCCCTTGTTTTGAAAGAAGGTTTTGATTCAGTTACTTACTGCATATTTCCAGCCAAACTAACATTCACAAAAATGATCATAACTCTCTGAATTTTTATCCGTTTTACGTCCCGTTTCTTCCTACATGATCGTAATTCAATTTTCCATCATATGGAGTCAAAATCTGACATCCGGATTAACAACTTTCTAGGTTTTTAAGCCCTCATCTTTATATCCTTTTACAAAACTTTTGACCCGTTCATGATTTTATCAAACAAACATGTTTTTTACCTCCAAATTCTCATGAACATCATATTTTAAATGTTCCTATTACACAAGCTTCTAAACAATTCCAACTTGTCACCCGAAACGACTCAAAACTCCACCCATATCCTAATCCAATCATCCTACAGTAATCCTTTCTGATGTGGACCAGATTACTTAAACACCAAAGGATGACCCACAGTGCGTCTTAATTCATAGGACGATTAACCAAACGTACCCGTATCTAGGGCCAAAAAAAACATCATTCGTCACCTGCATTAATGACCAAAAAAAACGCAATTGTAACTTCACCTCATCCGACAACTACGCTATTTAATATCAATCGAACACTGCATAATAAAACATCATTCGTCACCTGCATTATGTAACATTGTTCGTAAACCACACAAATAATAATCATTTACCCACCATTTAACTAGCGTACGACACATAAGCACATAAGGTGGGAACCTAACACATTAGTTGTTGCATGTAGGTCCCTTAATCCTATGGATCTTGACAGAATTGTCTATCTAATCCAGAGTGCGGAATCCTCCGGATCAAATTATCACAGAAAGGTGTAGAAGTAGAAATCACTAAAAACTGATCTTTATTGATTATCAAACTGATTACAATCAATCAAGATCCCTAACAATCACCAAATTCGTCGAAGCCCTATAACTCTCACAAATTCTCTCTCAATCTCTCTATAGACTGATTCTCTAGTGATTATGGTGATTAACCTAAACCCTAATGCAAAGCCTTGTTTATATAACACAAGTTTGCAACACGGGCTAGGTTAAAGCATATGGGCTGCGAATTGGACAATCCCAATTCGCCTACCATTCCCCCAATGTGGGTTTGGTTTGGCCCAAGCATAATTTACGAACTATTACAAAGCTAAACCTGCTAACCGTTTATCATTTCACTAATTACAAGATATCCAAAGACCCAAATCTAAAAGTTGTTGTCACAAACATGCACCAACATACTCTTCCTTGACAATAGCTTCATAAGATAACTTTGTCTTCAGTCTTCTTGCATTCTTCATGTAATCTTTTTGTAGTCTTTGGTCTTTAAGTAGCTTCAGCTTCAATAGCTTTTGTCAGCAACAGACTCCCCCTAAGCTGATGCATCCAATCACCAGATATTCAAAATTATTAGCACTTGAGTAAACTCTAGTTCAGCATTTGCATAGCAATCTTCAAACTCTTCAAACGTTGTCTGCAATGTAGTAAGGAGGTTTCTACCATGCATCCAATCAGACTCCTCTTCACTCAACTCATTAATTTACTTAACTTTGCTTCACAGGAACAAATTGCTACTATCCGTATACAAAACAAACATCTCGAGAAACCATAAGAATGTTTCAACACAGTTTAACAAATCATTATTAATCAAGAGATGTGAAAACTATATTACAGATTAAGCAATTATCAACTCAACACCAACACTCAAAACTTTCCAACATACTAAAACCTACAAGGTTAAAAATTTGAACTCATATTCTAACACCAGCTCCCCCTTTCGGTAACAATTCTTCCATGAACAACCATTTTTTCGTACATTAAGAATTCTAAAGAAAAAGGAAAATATTTTTGGGTTCTTATATTTTATGAAAGCAAATTAAATGAACAAAGAAAATAAACACTCTGTTTTTGTTAGAATCACTAGTTAAGAAGATCATACCAGCCAACTCAAAATGTTTCACACTTACAGTCAATTCTTTAAGTTAATTTTCGTGAAACGCAGTTCAAGGTGATCACCAGTATTGTTTATCCACTTAAACAAAACAGACAAACATTTCAAGTACTTTTACCGGGTGATACGATTAAGGTAATATTATACTGATGTACTAGCGTGTCCCACTTCAGGACATACCCCCGCGATCAAGGTATGCACAAAGATTCCTCGTAGCAGCTGAGTATACCAAATTCATCCTTTTTGTTTTACAAGGTTAGATAATTGGTGATCATGTCAGTACTTTCGTACAGCAAAGGGACCAATATCCTACGAGGGTAAGGTAAATACCAAATGGTACGATTTATGCATTTTGCACATTTGAATGACTCTCTAAGAATGCTTCTTCAATTTCTGGTTGTTTAGCATTTTAGCTCTTTTAAGATATCTTGGTTGTGCCTAAGTCAGCATATATCTAGATGTAGCAAAAGGATAACCATGATATCCCGGATGAAATAACAGTATAAAGACCTAAAACCTCAGATTTTGGCAATCTATCAACGCAAGATTTAAGGTTATAAAACCATACGCCACTTATATGTTACCCACTGATACACAGTTCATTATGTTTATATTACCTTAGTAATTTGATTATTTCATGTTTCTTGCCTACTGGTACATCAGATGATGAAGCTGCCATCACACTTATGCAATTTCAATGCTAGTTCCAGTGTGACAGTCTAACCCGCTGATGTACTATCATTTCTTCTTTTTCGCACAGTGGTAAATCATTTTTGATTTTTTATATTTTTATATTTTTATGTTTTTCTATATTTTTTTTATTTTTTATTTTTAGGAAAGCACTAAAAATATTTACAAAATTCTTATGAAAAACTGGTTATTCGGGATTCCTCAACCTGCTGAATTAGACTAGATGTTCAAAACGAGCCCTATCAAAAGCTTTTGTGTAAAGATCTGCCAGGTTATCTAGTGTGTCAACTCGATGCAACTCAATCAGTTTCTTTTCAACACAATCCCGTATAAAATGATGATGAATGTCAATATGTTTTGTGCGACTATGTTTTACAGGATTATTTGTTATGGAAATTGTGGCATTCTTGTCTATCATAATAGGAGTACGAGTGAAATTCAAACTATAATCACGCATCTGTTGTTGTTTCTACTGAACCTGAGAGCAACAACTACCCGCAACAATGTATTCAGCTTCACACGAAGACGTAGACACACAAGCTTGTTTCTTGCACTACCATGACATAAGTCTTCCCCCTAAGAACTGACAAGCACCTGTGGTAGATTTTATGGTTGACTTACATCCTCTGAAATCTGAATTAGTGTATGCAATAAACTCCAAGTAACTATCAGCAGGGTACCATAACCCAAACTTAGGTTTTCCCTTCAAGTAACGAAGAATTCGCTTCACCGCCCTCATATGCGAGTCCTTTGGATTTGCTTGACATCTGGCACAAAGACATACGACGAACATAATCTCTGGTCTTGAGGCAGTAAGATACATCAACGATCCAATCATGGCCCTATTTTGAGTTGGATCAACATTGTCCACACTCTCAGCATCTAGACCAATATTGTGATTTTCACAGATGGGTGTACTAAAAGTTGCGCAATCCTCCATTTTGAAACTAGTCAAAACTAGTCAAAATGTCATACACATACTTCGTCTAATGAATAAAGATCCCATCCTTCTTTTGTTCAACTTGCAACCCCAAGAAGAATGAAAACTCACCCATTGCACTCATCTCAAACTTACTCTTCATTACCACCTTAATTTCATGACGCATGCTCTCATCAGATGGATGAACCAAAAATAATGTCATCCACGTATAACTGTACCAACAGAAAATCTTCCTTATTCCTCTTAATGAAAAGTGTATTGTCGATCTGACCCCTTTCAAAGCCATTTGCCAAAAGATTAGTCGACAGTGTCTCGTACCACACCCTGGGTGCTTGATGTAACCCATACAACACCTTATCCAATCTATACACTCGATCTGGATAGTCTGGATCAGTAAACCCATCTGGTTGTGAGACATACACCAGTTCTTTGACTTTCCCGTAAAGAAAGGCACTCTTCACATCAAGCTGATAAACCTTGAAACCCTTAAAAGATGCAAAGAAACAACCGAATTGCTTCCAACCTTGCAACGTGTGTAAACACTTCATTATAATCTATCCCTTCTTGCTGATTGAAACCTTTTACCACTAACCGAGCCTTGTTTCTTGTCACGATCCTCGGTCATATTTCTTACACTTGAACACCCACTTGGTGCCAATTTCTTTCTCTTCCTCTAGTAAATCAACTAACTCCCAGACTTTCAACTTCTCAGACTGAGCTAATTCCTCCTGCATAGCTTCTACCCATGAATTATCCTTCCGAGCCATGTGAATATTTTTCGGCTTCTCTTTTGAGAAATAAAATAGTTATGCAAGCACTCGTTGATAATACCAGTCTTCTCAATCGTAGCATACAAGCATAACCCTTCTGCTAGACTTCTCCTTGTTTGAACACCTACATTCGGATCACCTAGCATGTTCTCAACCGAATGATCTCTGTTTGCTTGTGTAGTAGCAATGGTGTCAACTTCCAAGTTGGTTTCTAGATTTGATCCGTTCCCCCTTGACTATTATGAGTAGCAAACAGATTAGTAAAGTCCTCCCCCTCAATAGGTTCAGACTCGCTATCACTCGAATCCACTACTTCTGCATTTGCATTTGAGGAAGTTCCTTCCACATCCGCAATTGGAACACTTGATCTCAGACCGAAATTACTATCATCTCTATCCCTAGTCAAGTTATGGATTACCTCCAAATCATCTGCATCAGAAAACCCAGGAATTTTAAAAGACTCAAAGAATAAATACGTAATCATATACCTTGGCTGGACCTGGGCTGGACTGTTTGGGCGAATACGTTATTATTTTGATTTTAAAAACCGTTTCTATTTTACCATTAGTTTTATTAGAAACTCTCTTGTTTGGTGAACCGTCTACATAACTTAGGAAAAATCCTTCGTCAGCAACTTCACTAAATCTTGGTTAGTTTTTATTACTAATTATTGTGCATGGTAGCCCAAATGTTTCAAACCCTTCTAAATTTGGTTTACGATTTCTTAAAAGTTCATAACATGTTTTGTTATGTCGTTTAACCGTCAAAACCCTATTTAGAACATAGCAAGCTGTATTCACCGCATCTGCCCAAAGGAGGACAGGAAGCTTAGAATAAGAAAGCATGGTCCTAGCAGCTTCAATTAAAGTCTTGTTTTTCCGTTCTGCCACTCCATTCTGTTGCGGTGTGTATGGAGCATTGAATTGATGTTCTATCCCCTTGCGAAGACAGTACATATCCAACAACCGATTTTTGAACTTCATGCCATTGTCGATTCTAATGCGCTTAATCCTTGTCTCAAGTAGATTCTCCAACTTTATAAAAAGATTGATCAACATTTCTACTGTTTTATCCTTTGACACTAAAAAGAAAACCCAAGAAAAACAAGAAAAGTCATCAGTAACAACTAAACAATAATATTTTCCTCCTACATGTGAAGTAATTCGAGTGGGGAAGTAATGGAATTCACGGTTTTAGACTTGTGAGGTTTTATATGTTGCTTTCCCTTTTTACAATGATGACATTGATCATCTACAGAAAAATTCTGCATAGGCACACCTTCCACTAAACCATTTTTAATTATATGATTCATTTTTCGATAGTGGATATGTGCCATGTGTGCATGCCATAACATCGACTCAGCCTCGGATGCTTTTGACAACAAACATGTAGACACCATCGAAGAGTCATTAACACTCATGTCCATGACATAGGTATCATTCTTCCTTGATGCCCTCATAACTATCCAATCTTCAGGAATGTCCAAACCAAGTTTTAACACCAATGCCTCAGACTTAGTAAAGTGGACAGAGTAACCCTTATCACAGACTTGCGACATGCTCATTAAATTGTGCTAACACATATACCTATTGTTTTAATTAAGATACGTGAGATAGTTATGTAGTTATATAAAATCTATCACTCTCACTATATACAAGTATTTATGTGTTTTTCTACTTATAAATCGTTATGTGTTATTAAAATATAATTACTATTCCGTGGGTTCTGTTTGAGTATGCAGGGATTTGTGGACTCAACTGTCGCTTGGTTATGGTTATGTCAACTACGTGAATCTTCAAGATGGTTAGTTTTGTAACTGTTTGAAAAGTTGGATATCGTTTATATTGTAACTCTTAGTAGTGTCAATATTCGAGGAATTGTTAATGTTTGGTAGCTGATCTAGATGGAAATATTACCTCGTATAAGATGACTTTTAAAAAATTACTTTTACCACCGCATCTAATCAATCTTGTAAACAAAATATGGGTGTTATTAATATTGCTACGAAAGTGAAAAATATTTGCTTAGGAAACATGTCATTTGTAAGTTTGAAGTCAGATCTGTAACGAAGACAATAACCAACAACAAAAATTGCTAACCATCTTGTGTTTCACATCTAACCACTAGAATACATAATCTACCATGGATTAACTTAAACATTATACAAAATTAACACCACCTTAATTGATTTAAAACTGGCCTTTCAAAGAAAAGTTCTAAACGTAGTTCAAAGATCCATGTCCCAAGGTGGCTTGCATGTTGACTCATTTGCTTGATCCGGATCTTTATTCCATCTAAATCAAAGTCGACCACCTGAATCGGTTGTAGGTATAAGTGGTCCACCTGTACTTTTGCACTTCATATATTGCAGGTTGATAAAAGTAATGAAGAAGTTGCATTTTTGGAAACTCATCATAAAGCTTTTGATTTTATCACAATGATTTAATTTTATTTTATTGAAAAAAAAATGTTATTTGATTGAATATTGTTCGGTTTTCTGTACATAGCAGGACCCTTTTATACCCACAACTACAAGTTGAGCTTCAAAGTCTCTTTTGTTCTACAAAGAACTCGAATCTACCATTCGAAGGAGCTTAGAGATCATCTGTTCTTTCGGAATTGTTTTGTTAGTGTACTAACACCCAAGAGTTGAGTCGAAACGTAGGACGAAACCATTCACCTTGATCATACTTGGCGGAATTGGAACAAACAATTGGCTTCTACTTTATATGAAACATAACACCGTCGCAATGCGGCGGGTACTTCTTCTATTGGGTTTTTATTTGTAAGCCCCCCCCCCACCCCACCCCGGCCGCAACGCGGTGGGGGTTAAACCTAGTTATGATAAATGACTAAAGAATTTAGGGGCTCTTTGTTTCGACTTTTAACGGGCTCCTAATGGTTCAAACCTCTTACTGGTTCAACACTTAATGGTTCTGACTGTTTGTTTATACCGAGTCTGAATGATTAAGACCTCTTATATGAATTGGTCAGACATTTATCTCTGAATGGTTAAACTTTATACTGATTCTTAATGGTTCAGACATATTACTGATTTAACACTTAATGGTTCAGGTTTACAAACATTTACAAAAACCTAATGAGTAGGGATGGCAATCAAACCCGAACCCGATGGGTAAACCCGAAACCCGACACATTTGGGACGGGTTTGGGGTCGGTTAATAGGGTTTGGGACGGGTTTGGGAATAGTTTTTATTTTTTCGCGGGTTTGGGACGGGTTTGGGATTTAGTAATATACCCGTTTACCCGACCCAATTACCCGATAAAGTGTTTACCCGATATAGTCTCTTTTATATTATTAAATGTGTCTATATATGATACATCTATTTTTTACACATATAGGTATTCTATTTCGTATACATTGTAGTTATTTAATATATATTTTTATAATGACAATACATAATGTAACAGGTTAGTAGTTACCCGATAAATACCTAATGGGTTTTGAGATGAGTATACCCAACGAGTAATCTTTTAAAATTAACGGGTTTACCCGAAACCCGCGGGTATACCCGATACCCGATGGGTATTTACCCGCTAGAAACCCGACGGGTTTTGGAACGGGTTTGGGACAAGCTTATCTGACCTGAACGATCGGACATTTCTGTTACTTATTGCCTTTTATTATAATATTTATTATTATTATTGCGTACTAACCCATGAAGGCTAGCGCGTTGTAGTTTACACTACACTATGTTGTGGGCTTGTAGAGACAACCCTTAACTGGGCCTGGCCCATTGAGGTTAGGGTTGCCCATATCTCCTATATAAGGTGGTCTTCACCTCATTATTAGGGTAAGAGATATGGGGCAAACACACTTTTTGTAGCTGGAAATAGGGGATTCTTCCCCTACCAGCCGTCTCTACATCCCCACTTTTCTCTCTTTTCCATGACAGATCTAGGTTGAAGAGGAAGAACAAGATGTGATTCTCCATCTCTCAGAGAAAGCAGTTCCAATCATCCCAGAGGTGATTCCGTGTTTCTACATTGGCGCCCATCGTATCAAAATCTAGATCCAAAAAGAATCACAACTCGTTTTCTTCTCTACTTCATCTTTCAGATCTGTTTTCCTATGAGTTTTACAAGCAGTTCTCGATCAAAAACTTCAGATCTGAGTTTTCTTTTAAGTGTTATGTGGGTTTTCTTATATACTTTTAGATATGTGCTCACCCATAGCTTTAAACAAGAATATTAATCGAAATCCTCCATATTTTTGCACATTAAAATTTTTTCATCAAGATTCCTAGATCTAATACTTCTAAGGGTTGAGAACCCCTCTTTTTCGCTTAAAAATCCTGATTCATGATTTATTGTTTTCACACCTTGTCGCATCTGTTTCTTTCAATTATCTAATACAATATGCACTATTCTCGAACATGAAAGGAAATCGTGCAACATCTTTTTTTTAAAGAAGAAAGTGTACAAATTGGTACTATTATTATTGCACAAGGTATAACCCCTAGTGCTTCATTGTGGGAGACACACTCTAACATGGCAGGAAAAAGGGTGTACTAGATGTCCCCATCTTTACACCTATATAAGGAGGTCTTCACCTCATTATTAGGGTAAGAGATATGGGGCAAACACACTTTTTGTAGCATCTGATGTCTGGTCAGCACCGTCCATCCTTATGAGGGATATCATCGGGATCTCTCTAGTCCAGTTACTAAAGTTATGCCCTTCGTCGAACAACTCTTTAACCTATGCTCATTTTCCGATACACAACTCCACTAGAGTTACACCAAATGCATAGACATCCATTTGAGCATTCGCATGCCCGGTCCCTGTAGTGACAAAAATAGATAGAATTAAATTCAAAAGCGGTACAAAGAAAAGAGGATGTCTTGGTTTTAAAAAGCGTGAAGCGCACAAAAGTAAGATAACTATCGTGTATTTTCTATTTGCGGTCAGTAATCACCTTCGTATTCAAGTGCCAAATATCGTGACTCAACTAAACTATTGCCATCGGGTGCGCTTTCCACCAATGCATACACCACTACCTTTGCTCTCATACCCTCACGTATAACAAGGATGTTGGAGGCCTTCAAATCGCCGTGAACATAATCTCCGTGGCCCGATTTAGATTATCAACCCTAAGTCCGGCAACACCCCGCGGCATAATAGCAATATCACTAAGATCCTGTCCTAAACTCTCATTTCTGTCATCAAGAACGACAACCAAATTGAACCATTGAGGGTTATGATCAAAACAAAACCAGACTAGTAGTGAGGTTACCCCACCAATGACAGTTGCTTCAATCACGATAGCGAAAATCGAAAGATAGAAATGAGACGGTCGTTGACAAAAGGGAAGTCGAGTGGGAAACGACGACGCCATCGCCGGAGTAAATGGAGAGTAGTATCAGTAAAGATGTTAGTCGGAAAAGAAGGTGGGGAGGCATGGTGAGCGATTTCTTGGGGGTCAAGATCTTTCGGTTGACGGTTGAGTTTGGCAACGAATCGTTAAGTAGTATCTTTGAATTTGACTTGTTTGTTGCAAGTTATGGTATGTTCATTAATTAAATAGCATGATTAATTAAATAGCTGATGAGATTTTTTGTAATTAAATTTAAAAAGAGGGATTCTTGATTATTTATTTTATATCCTTCATTTTCCTCAATCTCTTCTTAGAAACACGTCACATCCTCTCTTGTAATCGATCTCCTGATCTTCACTTGTGCTTCAATTGATTTTGAAATTATTATTTAAGTCAAAGGTATTGTTTAGAGGGTGTTTGGAAATTGCTTATCGACTAATTAGCTTTTTCAAAAGACCATTAAGTTAAAAAAAGTGTTTGGCACCGATAAAAGTGGTTTTTATTTTGGCTTCTTTGAAAAAAAAAAGAGTGGTAAAAATTTGTTTTCCAAAAGCCTCAGAACCACCACCTGACTTTTTAAATAGCTTTTTGAACATAAAATTGCTTTTTATTTTAGCTTTTTGAAAAATGGGAAAAAAGTTGTTTTCTAAAAGCCATAAAAAACTAACTTTCTAAATACGTAATACTTCGATAGGCAACCCTGAAACGTCTTTCTTCAACTTTCAACTTTCAACTGAAGTTGGTAAGTGTGAACCTCGTCGTTGGTTAGTGGTGTCTAAATACCTGATGACGGATTCTCCAACAACACACACTGGTCAAGCCTAGTTCATGCCAATGGACCCATAGTTTCACCATCACACGCAAACCCTTTACCACCTATATTTATCTCTGAATAATAAACATTTTGAATAATGCCTAGTACTTTTCTACCAACGCCTTTAGCCTCAGAGAGAATCCCATCCTTATAGAAAAAAGGTAACTAAACAACGCACAACAATAGTTACTAACGCATTTGACTTTAGAGATTCAAACCCCCATAAGTGAAGAATATAAGGACACATGCACTATAACCACAAAGCCAAACACCACAGAAGGAACCAAGAAACAAACACACTGAATATGGAAATTCGACAACCATTACACGCACGCATTGTTAAATACGCAGAGTGATAAACCTAAAAACGTACATAAAGCTAAACCAATATCTATAGCCTAGAAGCCTTAGGTTACATGCTCTTTAAATGTTGTTTGCGAACGACTATAACAAAAGCGCTGGCAAATAGAAAACGTACCACTTAATAAGATACCACGCAAGAAAACACTAAAACCAAATATAAAAAAGAAACTCTATACAATTTAATTAGGCAAAAAAGAAAAAAAAAACAAACAAAATTAAAGAACACTAACCTTATGAGCCAGATATATAAAACGTTTACTAAGAGTCACGTGTGCCTCTTCGCCTACAAAATTCATAGTTAATTATATGTTAAAACAATAAAGATATGTAATGAATAAAACAATAAGAAGTACACATCCACAGTGAATGTTTGAATCTGAAATACGTACTCAAGTTAGCAGTCAATAAGGTGGGACACATACTTCTGCGTAAGATGTAACAACATATTGCATAAAAGAAAAACTAATTGTATTATGTTATACATCAATGTAGGTCCAACGAAAACAAAAGGCTTATCAACCATCTAAAGTAAAGAGTCTAATCAAGAATGCTTAACATCAAGCATGACATTTAACTTAAACACACATAATAAATAAAATAATGTTATCTAACATATCATACCTATATGTATATGTAAGACCCTTGATTTATACTATTTACATATAAACATCGACTATAATTGTGTATTTACGATTACATATACATTTGAAAATACGATTTTATTAAAACATTTTAAAATTTAAAACATTTCAACATCGTATATTTATATCATCGTTTAAAACGTGGCGACGAAACTTAATGTGAAAGCTTGAATCTTGATCGTGTTCGGTTCTTTGTTGAGCTTGATCGCCCATCGGTACCTTACATTATACCTACATTTCATAAAATATGAAATGAGTTAGTTATATGGCGTTTAAAACGGGTCTAAACGAGTTCGCAATACAAAATAAACATCACAGCAGCTTTTGCTAGTTTAAGTACCCGCCGCGTGCCACGACGGGATCTAAAACACCTGTCGCGTGCAACGACAGCTGTCGCGGGCCGCGACCACAAGGATTATGGCCATCGCGTGACGCGAGGCCCTTGTTTTGAAAGAAGGTTTTGATTCAGTTACTGCATATTTCCAGCCAAACTAACATTCACAAAAATGATCATAACTCTCTGAATTTTTATCCGTTTTACGTCCCGTTTCTTCCTACATGATCGTAATTCAATTTTCCATCATATGGAGTCAAAATCTGACATCCGGATTAACAACTTTCTAGGTTTTTAAGCCCTCATCTTTATATCCTTTTACAAAACTTTTGACCCGTTCATGATTTTATCAAACAAACATGTTTTTTACCTCCAAATTCTCATGAACATCATATTTTAAATGTTCCTATTACACAAGCTTCTAAACAATTCCAACTTGTCACCCGAAACGACTCAAAACTCCACCCATATCCTAATCCAATCATCCTACAGTAATCCTTTCTGATGTGGACCAGATTACTTAAACACCAAAGGATGACCCACAGTGCGTCTTAATTCATAGGACGATTAACCAAACGTACCCGTATCTAGGGCCAAAAAAAACATCATTCGTCACCTGCATTAATGACCAAAAAAAACGCAATTGTAACTTCACCTCATCCGACAACTACGCAATTTAATATCAATCGAACACTGCATAATAAAACATCATTCGTCACCTGCATTATGTAACATCGTTCGTAAACCACACAAATAATAATCATTTACCCACCATTTAACTAGCGTACGACACATAAGCACATAAGGTGGGAACCTAACACATTAGTTGTTGCATGTAGGTCCCTTAATCCTATGGATCTTGACAGAATTGTCTATCTAATCCAGAGTGCGGAATCCTCCGGATCAAATTATCACAGAAAGGTGTAGAAGTAGAAATCACTAAAAACTGATCTTTATTGATTATCAAACTGATTACAATCAATCAAGATCCCTAACAATCACCAAATTCGTCGAAGCCCTATAACTCTCACAAATTCTCTCTCAATCTCTCTATAGACTGATTCTCTAGTGATTATGGTGATTAACCTAAACCCTAATGCAAAGCCTTGTTTATATAACACAAGTTTGCAACACGGGCTAGGTTAAAGCATATGGGCTGCGAATTGGACAATCCCAATTCGCCTACCATTCCCCCAATGTGGGTTTGGTTTGGCCCAAGCATAATTTACGAACTATTACAAAGCTAAACCTGCTAACCGTTTATCATTTCACTAATTACAAGATATCCAAAGACCCAAATCTAAAAGTTGTTGTCACAAACATGCACCAACATACTCTTCCTTGACAATAGCTTCATAAGATAACTTTGTCTTCAGTCTTCTTGCATTCTTCATGTAATCTTTTTGTAGTCTTTGGTCTTTAAGTAGCTTCAGCTTCAATAGCTTTTGTCAGCAACAGACTCCCCCTAAGCTGATGCATCCAATCACCAGATATTCAAAATTATTAGCACTTGAGTAAACTCTAGTTCAGCATTTGCATAGCAATCTTCAAACTCTTCAAACGTTGTCTGCAATGTAGTAAGGAGGTTTCTACCATGCATCCAATCAGACTCCTCTTTACTCAACTCATTAATTTACTTAACTTTGCTTCACAGGAACAAATTGCTACTATCTGTATACAAAACAAACATCTCGAGAAACCATAAGAATGTTTCAACACAGTTTAACAAATCATTATTAATCAAGAGATGTGAAAACTATATTACAGATTAAGCAATTATCAACTCAACACCAACACTCAAAACTTTCCAACATACTAAAACCTACAAGGTTAAAAATTTGAACTCATATTCTAACACCAGCTCCCCCTTTCGGTAACAATTCTTCCATGAACAACCATTTTTTCGTACATTAAGAATTCTAAAGAAAAAGGAAAATATTTTTGGGTTCTTATATTTTATGAAAGCAAATTAAATGAACAAAGAAAATAAACACTCTGTTTTTGTTAGAATCACTAGTTAAGAAGATCATACCAGCCAACTCAAAATGTTTCACACTTACAGTCAATTCTTTAAGTTAATTTTCGTGAAACGCAGTTCAAGGTGATCACCAGTATTGTTTATCCACTTAAACAAAACAGACAAACATTTCAAGTACTTTTACCGGGTGATACGATTAAGGTAATATTATACTGATGTACTAGCGTGTCCCACTTCAGGACATACCCCCGCGATCAAGGTATGCACAAAGATTCCTCGTAGCAGCTGAGTATACCAAATTCATCCTTTTTGTTTTACAAGGTTAGATAATTGGTGATCATGTCAGTACTTTCGTACAGCAAAGGGACCAATATCCTACGAGGGTAAGGTAAATACCAAATGGTACGATTTATGCATTTTGCACATTTGAATGACTCTCTAAGAATGCTTCTTCAATTTCTGGTTGTTTAGCATTTTAGCTCTTTTAAGATATCTTGGTTGTGCCTAAGTCAGCATATATCTAGATGTAGCAAAAGGATAACCATGATATCCCGGATGAAATAACAGTATAAAGACCTAAAACCTCAGATTTTGGCAATCTATCAACGCAAGATTTAAGGTTATAAAACCATACGCCACTTATATGTTACCCACTGATACACAGTTCATTATGTTTATATTACCTTAGTAATTTGATTATTTCATGTTTCTTGCCTACTGGTACATCAGATGATGAAGCTGCCATCACACTTATGCAATTTCAATGCTAGTTCCAGTGTGACAGTCTAACCCGCTGATGTACTATCATTTCTTCTTTTTCGCACAGTGGTAAATCATTTTTGATTTTTTATATTTTTATATTTTTATGTTTTTCTATATTTTTTTTATTTTTTATTTTTAGGAAAGCACTAAAAATATTTACAAAATTCTTATGAAAAACTGGTTATTCGGGATTCCTCAACCTGCTGAATTAGACTAGATGTTCAAAACGAGCCCTATCAAAAGCTTTTGTGTAAAGATCTGCCAGGTTATCTAGTGTGTCAACTCGATGCAACTCAATCAGTTTCTTTTCAACACAATCCCGTATAAAATGATGATGAATGTCAATATGTTTTGTGCGACTATGTTTTACAGGATTATTTGTTATGGAAATTGTGGCATTCTTGTCTATCATAATAGGAGTACGAGTGAAATTCAAACTATAGTCACGCATCTGTTGTTGTTTCTACTGAACCTGAGAGCAACAACTACCCGCAACAATGTATTCAGCTTCACACGAAGACGTAGACACACAAGCTTGTTTCTTGCACTACCATGACATAAGTCTTCCCCCTAAGAACTGACAAGCACATGTGGTAGATTTTATGGTTGACTTACATCCTCTGAAATCTGAATCAGTGTATGCAATAAACTCCAAGTAACTATCAGCAGGGTACCATAACCCAAACTTAGGTTTTCCCTTCAAGTAACGAAGAATTCGCTTCACCGCCTTCATATGCGAGTCCTTTGGATTTGCTTGACATCTGGCACAAAGACATACGACGAACATAATCTCTGGTCTTGAGGCAGTAAGATACATCAACGATCCAATCATGGCCCTATTTTGAGTTGGATCAACATTGTCCACACTCTCAGCATCTAGACCAATATTGTGATTTTCACAGATGGGTGTATTAAAAGTTGCGCAATCCTCCATTTTGAAACTAGTCAAAACTAGTCAAAATGTCATACACATACTTCGTCTAATGAATAAAGATCCCATCCTTCTTTTGTTCAACTTGCAACCCCAAGAAGAATGAAAACTCACCCATTGCACTCATCTCAAACTTACTCTTCATTACCACCTTAATTTCATGACGCATGCTCTCATCAGATGAACCAAAAATAATGTCATCCACGTATAACTGTACCAACAGAAAATCTTCCTTATTCCTCTTAATGAAAAGTGTATTGTCGATCTGACCCCTTTCAAAGCCATTTGCCAAAAGATTAGTCGACAGTGTCTCGTACCACACCCTGGGTGCTTGATGTAACCCATACAACACCTTATCCAATCTATACACTCGATCTGGATAGTCTGGATCAGTAAACCCATCTGGTTGTGAGACATACACCAGTTCTTTGACTTTCCCGTAAAGAAAGGCACTCTTCACATCAAGCTGATAAACCTTGAAACCCTTAAAAGATGCAAAGAAACAACCGAATTGCTTCCAACCTTGCAACGTGTGTAAACACTTCATTATAATCTATCCCTTCTTGCTGATTGAAACCTTTTACCACTAACCGAGCCTTGTTTCTTGTCACGATCCTCGGTCATATTTCTTACACTTGAACACCCACTTGGTGCCAATTTCTTTCTCTTCCTCTAGTAAATCAACTAACTCCCAGACTTTCAACTTCTCAGACTGAGCTAATTCCTCCTGCATAGCTTCTACCCATGAATTATCCTTCCGAGCCATGTGAATATTTTTCGGCTTCTCTTTTGAGAAATAAAATAGTTATGCAAGCACTCGTTGATAATACCAGTCTTCTCAATCGTAGCATACAAGCATAACCCTTCTGCTATACTTCTCCTTGTCTGAACACCTACATTCGGATCACCTAGCATGTTCTCAACCGAATGATCTCTGTTTGCTTGTGTAGTAGCAATGGTGTCAACTTCCAAGTTGGTTTCTAGATTTGATCCGTTCCCCCTTGACTATTATGAGTAGCAAACAGATTAGTAAAGTCCTCCCCCTCAATAGGTTCAGACTCGCTATCACTCGAATCCACTACTTCTGCATTTGCATTTGAGGAAGTTCCTTCCACATCCGCAATTGGAACACTTGATCTCAGACCGAAATTACTATCATCTCTATCCCTAGTCAAGTTATGGATTACCTCCAAATCATCTGCATCAGAAAACCCAGGAATTTTAAAAGACTCAAAGAATAAATACGTAATCATATACCTTGGCTGGACCTGGGCTGGACTGTTTGGGCGAATACGTTATAATTTTGATTTTAAAAACCGTTTCTATTTTACCATTAGTTTTATTAGAAACTCTCTTGTTTGGTGAACCGTCTACATAACTTAGGAAAAATCCTTCGTCAGCAACTTCACTAAATTTTGATTAGTTTTTATTACTAATTATTGTGCATGGTAGCCCAAATGGTTCAAACCCTTCTAAATTTGGTTTACGATTTCTTAAAAGTTCATAACATGTTTTGTTATGTCGTTTAATCGTCAAAACCCTATTTAGAACATAGCAAGTTGTATTCACCGCATCTGCCCAAAGGAGGACAGGAAGCTTAGAATAAGAAAGCATGGTCCTAGCAGCTTCAATTAAAGTCTTGTTTTTCCGTTCTGCCACTCCATTCTGTTGCGGTGTGTATGGAGCATTGAATTGATGTTCTATCCCCTTGCGAAGACAGTACATATCCAACAACCGATTTTTGAACTTCATGCCATTGTCGATTCTAATGCGCTTAATCCTTGTCTCAAGTAGATTCTCCAACTTTATAAAAAGATTGATCAACATTTCTACTGTTTTATCCTTTGACACTAAAAAGAAAACCCAAGAAAAACAAGAAAAGTCATCAGTAACAACTAAACAATAATATTTTCCTCCTACTCCTTACATTCACTGGACCAAACAAATCCATGTGAAGTAATTCGAGTGGGGAAGTAATGGAATTCACGGTTTTAGACTTGTGAGGTTTTATATGTTGCTTTCCCTTTTTACAATGATGACACTGATCATCTACAGAAAAATTCTGCATAGGCACACCTTCCACTAAACCATTTTTAATTATATGATTCATTTTTCGATAGTGGATATGTGCCATGTGTGCATGCCATAACATCGACCCAGCCTCGGATGCTTTTGACAACAAACATGTAGACACCATCGAAGAGTCATTAACACTCATGTCCATGACATAGGCATCATTCTTCCTTGATGCCCTCATAACTATCCAATCTTCAGGAATGTCCAAACCAAGTTTTAACACCAATGCCTCAGACTTAGTAAAGTGGACAGAGTAACCCTTATCACAGACTTGCGACATGCTCATTAAATTGTGCTAACACATATACCTGTTGTTTTAATTAAGATACGTGAGATAGTTATGTAGTTATATAAAATCTATCACTCTCACTATATACAAGTATTTATGTGTTTTTCTACTTATAAATTGTTGTGTTATTAAAATATAATTACTATTCCGTGGGTTCTGTTTGAGTATGCAGGGATTTGTGGACTCAACTGTCGCTTGGTTATGGTTATGTCAACTACGTGAATCTTCAAGATGGTTAGTTTTGTAACTGTTTGAAAAGTTGGATATCGTTTATATTGTAACTCTTAGTAGTGTCAATATTCGAGGAATTGTTAATGTTTGGTAGCTGATCTAGATGGAAATATTACCTCGTATAAGATGACTTTTAAAAAATTACTTTTACCACCGCATCTAATCAATCTTGTAAACAAAATATGGGTGTTATTAATATTGCTACGAAAGTGAAAAATATTTGCTTAGGAAACATGTCATTTGTAAGTTTGAAGTCAGATCTGTAACGAAGACAATAACCAACAACAAAAATTGCTAACCATCTTGTGTTTCACATATAACCACTAGAATACATAACCTACCATGGATTAACTTAAACATTATACAAAATTAACACCACCTTAATTGATTTAAAACAGGCCTTTCAAAGAAACGTTCTAAACGAAGTTCAAAGATCCATGTCCCAAGGTGGCTTACATGTTGACTCATTTGCTTGATCCGGTCTTTATTCCATCTAATTCAAAGTCGACCACCTGAATCGGTTGTAGGTATAAGTGGTCCACCTGTACTTTTGCACTTCATATATTGCAGGTTGATAAAAGTAATGAAGAAGTTGCATTTTTGGAAACTCTTCATAAAGCTTTTGATTTTATCACAATGATTTAATTTTATTTTATTGAAAAATAAATGTTATTTGATTGAATATTGTTCGGTTTTCTGTACATAGGAGGACCCTTTTATACCCACAACTACAAGTTGAGCTTCAAAGTCTCTTTTGTTCTATAAAGAACTCGAATCTACCATTCGAAGGAGCTTAAAGATCATCTGTTCTTTCGGAATTGTTTTGTTAGTGTACTAACACCCAAGAGTTGAGTCGAAACGTAGGACGAAACCATTCACCTTGATCATACTTGGCGGAATTGGAACAAACAATTGGCTTCTACTTTATATGAAACCGAACACCGTCGCAACGCGGCGGGTACTTCTTCTATTGGTTTTTTATTTGTAAGCCCCCCCCCCCCCGGCCGCAACGCGGTGGGGGTTAAACCTAGTTATGATAAATGACTAAAGAATTTAGGGGCTCTTTGTTTCGACTTTTAACGGGCTCCTAATGGTTCAAACCTCTTACTGGTTCAATTAATGGTTCAGACTGTTTGTTTATACCGAGTCTGTCTGAATGATTAAGACCTCTTATATGAATTGGTCAGATAGGGGGGGTGTAGAAAGTAGCACCCATGATATATATTATATATAGATTACGATAAACCTGTCAAACGGGAAAAAATAGACGCGGGTTCATCGTAACGCACGATTCCTAGATCAACTTAGTTATTTACTATGTTTTACGTTTTGGTTTAATTTCTTCGCATTAACACGCCGCAACTTCAGTGTCGGTGGTCGCTGGCGGTAGTGTGGCATTAGTGCTCGTCCCCGTCGCAACACGGCGATGATTAACACTAGTTATTACCAATTTTTATGCAAATTTCACAAACGACGATAAACGAATATAAAATTAAAAGGTGAACGTGCATTACATGACATATACAATCATTATTATAAAAAAGTTCCCCTAATACAAATATAAAAAGTTGATACATGAGTAAAGTATACGTTATTTTCCCATAAACGTCTCATATGCCATGATTAAACCAAGAAAAGGACATAGTATACTCAGGGTACAATATTCAACAACTTTTGTGTCCTGTTCCATTCCAAGCAGCCACACTATCTTCTGCAAAGACTTTCCACAGTCTTCTCCGTACCCTCTTCATTATCTCCCCCAAATCTTCTTTCTTTAACCCTTTTCTTACTGTTTCTTGATCTTCACACAACACATGGATGCCAAAGATCAGATCACACACACACCCCCTTCAGGTTCCTCATCTTTCCACTCAAATAATCCACTTTCCCACATGGGTTTTCTCAGATTCAACTCGCCATTGTTGATTTAGAACATTAATGGTGGTTCTTGACTTTAAAGTTGACTTTTTTATTGTGGGTTTGTTGGTTTCTTGATGTTTGCAGGGGTTCACTTGTGTCATAGATGTGGGTGGCCTTTTCCTAACCCACACCCAAGTGCTAAACACCGGCGAGCACATAAGAAGATCTGTGGAACCATTGATGGTTATACTAGTTTGATTGGTTCAGAAGTGGGTTCAGATGATGATAAAGAAAAGACCCCTAGTGAGATTTCATGTTTTGATTTTTTTTTTCTTTTTTTTTGCAATTTTTTGCTGTTAATTTTTTTTTTTTTTTTTTTTTTTGTTAATTGGGTAAAGTTTGTTTGGTTTAAGGTCCCAAGATTGTGGAGAAGGTAGGTGGGATGAGGGTGAGTTTTAGTAGATCTGAAGATGAGGTGTTTTCAGATGCAGTTACTGAATTTCCAGATAGTGGATCTGCAAGCAAAACTCTGGATAGGGATTTGTTTTTTTCGTTTAAAGACGCCGAAAATGACGGTGAGTGTTTGTTATTCAGTTTTTATTTTAAGATTATAGGGTGTTTGGCATTGTGTTTTCAGGTTGCATATGATCAGGGTATGGTGTTTGGGTATGGTAAAACTGATTTTGATTATTTAGTTATTTACGTATTAAATCGTTCAATAATTAGAATTGTCAAACACTCAACTACCCAGGGCTGGCAATTGGGTACCTGTTAAGACACGATTAGACCTGTTTGACTGAAAAACACACCCTTTGACTTTTTTAATTTTTAAAATAATTAAAATTACAATGTTAGGATCTATCATTTATTCATCTTTGTACATAAAACATAAAATTGTTTTATGAACATGAGGTAGAAAGTAGTTAAACGAGTCGTAATCATGTTTGAAACTTATGTTGTGCGCGCCGTCAGAAACCTGTTAAACCTGTTAAGACACGATTTGCCAACTACTGATTATTTGATCATCACAATTCACAACGTCAGAAAGCACACTAATATATTATACACTAGCTTCCTTGGCTCTTTTTAGCTGCAACAAAATATACGATTGTGATCGTTTCATATTACATATTCACTTTTAAAAACACAATGCCAAAAACCTCCCTTACTGTAAAGTTTTAAACATAATTTACATTTCAATTCTTTATACGAGTTTTTTTTTTTTTTTATTTATAGGTGCTAATGAGTTCTTAAATGATCCAATAGAGATCAGCAAAGTCGATGCCAGCGTTGAAGTTTCTGAAAAGATTAACACCCATGTAGAGAAATCTGAAGAAACTGAGATAGCAACTGTGGGTGATTCATCTGAGTCAAACCATGAGTTGACCGACACTGGTTTGGTCAAAGATGGAGTCATGGGACACGCACCTGAGCCAGGTCACATTTCCCATTCACAAGAGACTAAATCTATTGATGTCGTGGAGGCAGAGGAGGAAAAAGGTCAAGAAAGTCAAACCTCTGAAAGTAGTACCAAAGAAGCTATAGATTCAGAGTTGACCAAAACACCCCCTGAAGTTTCTGCAATTGTCGGTGGATACCATGATAACGTTAAGCAGGAGATCAAATCTGATTACGTACACGTTTCAGAAGTTGTTAACGATTATAAAACTGTTGAAGAAACCAATATCGAAAAGTTTGGTTTGGAATATGAAGTTTCTTCAGAAGTTGTTAAAGAATCTGAAACCGATCGTTTAGAGGAAGTTGCTGAAGAAATTATGGATAAAAAATCCGAATCTGATCATAAACAAGATCCAGAAGTGGCCAAAGAACCTGCAAGTGTTCAAAACGTTTCGGTTTTGATTGAAAAGGAGAATTCTGGTGCACCAAATGTACAGATTCAGGAAGTTTTCGACGAACCCGTTGCGGTTATAACTGAAAAAAAGGATCTTGAAGCACACAAGTTGGAAAAAAGCTCGATACAACAGATTCAAGAAGTTGTGAGGGAACCCGACACAGTTTTGACTGAAAAAGAGGATCTTGCTGGACCCCACTTGGAAAAAGAATTAAAAGAACACACCCATAAAGTTTTCGAGAACCCCGTATCTGTTTTGACTGAAAAACAGGATCTTGGTGTACCAGATTTGGAAAAAAACTCAAAAGAACAGATTCAAGAAGTTGTTAAGCAACCCGACACAATTTTAACCGAAAAAGAGGATCTTGGTGGACCCCACTTGGAAGAACAATCAAACAAACACAACCATGAAGTCGTAGAAAAACCGGATCCAGTACTGACCGAAACTCAGTATATGGGTCCACCCAAACCGGAAAAATGTTCAAAAGAACATGTTGAAGAGCCCGATTTAGTTTTGACCAAAAAGGAGGATCTTGGTGCACTTAAGTCGGAAACATGCTCAAAAGTAGATGATAATAGCAGTGTTGTTGCTGATGTCAGCATTGATAATTCTGTTGTCAATGGCAAGAATGCATCTGATGTTGTTCGTGTGCCTATAGAAGAAGCTAAGATTAAAAATCAAGATTCTGGTGCAGCTTTATCAGCAGTTTCAAGTGGCCGCAGTAGTTTGGAGGGAAATTGGGGCTCGGTTTCAGGTACATTTGCTGACTCTCATTGTTTCGGTGGTAAATGGGAGAAGCACTTTTTGTCCAAAAATTTGGTGTCGATCATGATTTTAAAAGTTATTTATTTAAATAAAATAATAATAATTTATAAGGGTTTTATAATGCTAAAAAGAACCTTTTTGTTGAGTTTCTAAAATGCCAAAAAGACCTTTCCATTGAGTTTTTAAAAAATAATCATGTGAAAAAGACCTTATTAAAGTTAAAAGACTTATGTGCCAAGTTTTAATATTTTAAGGGATTTAATTATTGTTAGATCATGATCTGATCTTGATTGACTTGAATTAGTGAATTAACAACTACAAGTTGCCTAACATTGTTAAAATAAAATAAAAGAGCACAGGGACAAACTCGCTAAAACGAGCTATAAGAGTTAATATTATGAAATCTTTTGACTTCGATAACTTACTATTTTAATTAACATCATTAACAACTTAACTATAAGTCAGAGTATACTATTGCTAGTTTGCTACCATATACTTTTATGACATTGATTGGAGTATCATCTTACGATCTTGAGAACTTTAATGTGCGGATGCAATTAAAGTTGATACGTTTTCTACCAAATTTGCTTTTAAAATAAAAAAAGTAACGCGAATCAACCCATTTGCAAGTAATCGGGTTGAAATTGCTACCTCTACACGTGACTGTGAACTTCAAATACATTTGTGTATAAATTTGTATGTTATTACAGTGCTTTCTACTGCTTCAATTGATGCTGGATCTTTACAATCGACTGAAAAGTCAAAAGTCAACTTCGGGAAGTCAAATGCAGCAACATCCGATGTTTTCGAGCCACCGTCATTCATGACACTAGTGGAAACCGAAAGCAAAGATAAGAAACCGGAATCTTCTGAGGTGCTAGACTCACAAAAACAACCAAATTCCGAAGTTTCACAAGCCGGGTGGTTCCCAACTTTGACCAAAGTCAACAATGAATCCGAAGGGAGAAAGAGAAACGAGGAAGCGATTGCAAAGGTTACAAACTGGAGCACCGGGAAACAGTCTATACCTCTAAAGAACCTGTTGGGTGAAGCCAAATCGCCAGGTGGCGCACAACCCGAGCCCGTGGTTAAGAAAGATGAAGCTGTGGTCAACCCTCCGGTCAACAATGACGTGTCATCACCACCAAAGCTGATTGATGAGAGTAAGAAAGGGAAGAAGAAGGTAAAGGGTTTAAGTTCGTGGGTACCATTTGTATGCTGTTCTTCGGTAAATGTTGTTAACTAGAAGATGATGCGAATGCAGCAACGCTTTTGGATACTTTGCTTGATCGGGTCTACATTTGTTGCTAAAACCGTTGCAAAGTCTGACGTTCCCCTTTTGTATATTTTTATATAGTAGATGGATCATGATTGTTTCTTCAAGTGATAATAGAATGGTTGATTTGTACTTAGGTTTCTGTTGCATGTGAATGTTGAATCTGTTCTGGTTGTTCTGTTTGAAACAAAGGGGGCAACTCACCCATTAACGAGCGGCACACCGCCCGCCTCGTTAATGGCTTCTTCATTAACCAAATAAGGACGGTTGTGCACACCTTCAAAATCCAGTCTCTCAAAAGAAAATGTGAACCCTTGGGATTTAAGATATCCGGTTTTGCAAACATGTGACCTGATGTTAATAACCCGTTGTTTGCAAACACACAACCGAACCCAACCCCATTGAATGAGGTAAACAACCCTTCTAATCTCTTTGATCCAAAGTACTTCACCACAATTGGAATATGATTTTGGTCTTAGTTTTAAATAACGTGCTAAACGCTAAAGTGACTCAAATCCCCAAATTCAAAATTCGATAATGAGTTACTAAAGCATCGACGAATTCAAGTTCATAACTGAAACCCTAAATCGGAAGTTGGAAGAGGTCGATTTCTCAGACCACTTGCTATTCACGGTGCTACACTGCTAAATTGTTCAAACTTCAAACCCTAATTTGGAAGCTGGAAGAGATCTCATCGTCCAGTTGCCATTAAAAGTTGGATAATTGCTTACTTGGAAGAGACACATGCCTCTTAAAGGGGATGTCGTATGTTCAAACCTAGACAAGAAGAGAATTTAATATTAATGGTGTAAAGTAGAAGAATAACATTTGTCATTCAAAAAAAGTTGGATAATTAATTTTAATGGTAGTATAATCATATTTGTGATATTAATTATTCGTGAAATTCTTGCGAATAATTCATATATGATAAAAGAAGAACTGAATGAACAGTTCTTCTTTTATATTATTATTATTATTATTAATGAATATTACTTTTGATATTATAATAAAATACATGGATGGTTCTGTTTGGTATCGGTACAAAAAGGTAAAAATTGGTATCAGTCTGGTATAGAAAACGCTAAAAGTCGATACCGAACTGATATTGAAAATCTTTTAGTTCGGGAATTTCGGTACTGCTACCCGGTACCATTTGCTCATCCTTAATCACGGGTGTCGTAGATTTTCTTCAACTTTTAATGATTTCTTTTTTTAGTTTCAACGGTGGGGGTGAGCTCGGTGCTAATCGATACCAAATCGATACTGGTACCGAAAATACCGGTTACGGTACCGGTATATGAAGGTAAAAATCGGTACCAGGAACGCCAAAAATCGATACCGAATTGGTACTTAACATCTTTCGGTTCGGGAAATTCGGTACCGGTACCCAGTATCGTTTGCTTATCTTTGACCACGGAGTTCATACGAACAACAGGGGCGTACCCACCCTAAGTCAAGGGTGGGCGGGCGCACCCCATGAAAAAATATTTTTTAGTGTTATTTTTCGCCGGAAATCCCGACCGTACCCCTTGGAATTTTTCACCCGCACCCCTTGAAAATTTTCAACCGCCCTACTTAGAAAAAAATAATTATTAACCACTTATTCACTTAATTATTTAATCCAATCAAAGCCCAATTTGCAACCCATTTTTATTAACACAAGCCCAAACCAAACCTAAAGAAATTTGAACTAAATAAAATAACCCAAACCCATCCACCCATTCCATTTCCAAATCCCGTCCCCAAAAAAACTTACAGCGACTTGACGCCACTGCTCACGACCTGGTGGCTTTTTTTACCGGAAAAACCAAAATTCCGGTTGGACCGACCCATATTACGTCAGAATTCCAATATAGAACTAGTATGGTTTATTTATTTATTTATTTATTTTGTTTTATGTGATGATTAGGAGAAAATATAGATGTGTAAGGGTTTAATCTTTTTATATTTTTATATTTTTTTTTGTTGTTCTAGACTTGTAGTTAAATGATTTTGTTGTTTTATTTATAGCTTTGTTTGTTTAAATGATTAGTTACAAGTAATCAACATTTAATATTTGGGCTTGAATGTTTAAAAATATAATTGAAAGTTACAGGCTATGGTTGAACATGATTGTTTATTTTGTTTAAGTGTTTAGTGTTATTTTATGAACTTATGGAGCAAATTATACGTGTTAGGAACAATGAGAAAGAATGTAATGAACTTATGACGTGTTTAGTATCTTTATATGATATTTTGGATATATTTCAAAAAAAAAAAAAAAAAAAAAAACCTGTAGGGCACAATTTTAAATACGTTTGTAATTTGTAATAACGTTTGACGTGTTTTTGATGATTTATAAATTTTAGTTTGATGTTCTTTTGTCTTACATGATCCGACCTGACCCGCTATGAACCGATATTTTTATACAGCTAGTAGCTAGGTGCCTAAAATCTTTGAAAATATTCTGCACCCCCAGGAAAAAGTTCCTGGGTCCACCACTGACGAACAACATCATTACCATACAACTTATTTATTGATTCTCTTTCGGTTATCTTTTAGTGTTTTTTCTACATTTTCTTTTTATCTTGTCAACGGTTACGTGCGCAACGCGCTCGTAGTGATTTCAAACCACATGTAAACACGGACTAAATAATAAAAGAAGTTCGCCGCAACACGGCGACGGTGATAAACCTAGTTTTAACCTAAATTAACAAGTTGTGACCCGTTACCCTGCTCACCAAATTTGATACTTATACAGTCTGATAATGTTATCCAGTAGGCCCAATGTCGGCTTCATCTTCTGGGTTGGGCCCAATGGCACCTTGATTAACTTGCAAACCAAATGGCCCATCACCATTCTTGTATTCATCAAAAACTCTTCTAATATTTTCAGTTACCCATTTATTCTAAAATTTCTAGTGTTACAAATCACATATATCAGCTTTACAGATGAATATTTACAAGGAACTTATCAAGGTTGGTTAGCATTAGAATTGACGATAGACACAAAAAACATCTAAGTTAAAGCAACAATAAGTTCTCATTTTTTCATTATATATCTTTTTCTTTTATTGTTTTTGTTTGATTCTTTTTATATATATGATTTCGTACATGTCTGTACTTTAACCTATGAAATTAATGATTTTTAGATACACTATGTACATAATTAATTTTTGGTGAGTTTAATAACAATATTGAGACAAATACAATGCTTAATAAAATATAGATCTAACCAATGTGGTTAGATTTGGTTTTTGTTTCTTTTGAATTTGCTCCTACAAAGATGCTAAACACATGTGACAACTATTTTAAGTATTAATCCTTGTGATTTATCTTTTCACTGTTCTCCCCCTCTATGTTCCGGACTTCATGCGAACTCGCCTGTTTTAATACTACTATGTTCTTAAGCAAACTTTATTACCAAAGATACAAACATGCTATCAACACAAACATGCTATCAACTATTGGTCATTTAAACGTGTATTAATCCCTTTGATGGGGTTGAACCAAAAAAAACATTTTTATTCAAAGGCAACGTTTAAATAGAACCAAAACCACTAGCAAGACGCTAGAGGAGCAAACACTACAACAAAACAAAGCAAAGAAAGCAACTTAAAAAGAAAAGAAAAACGATTACCAGAAATCAAAACTTCCCAATCGAGAGTTATTGAAGCCAACAATCTTAGCATGAGTCTTGAGCCAAAGCAAACCAAGGGACTTAGCTTCCCCTCACAACTCCTCTCCCCACCGCCTTCTTATGATTTAAAAGTCGGTTATTGTGAGCTTCCAAATCACCCAACAAGTTAGAACAAGAATTGATTACGAGTGTTTTTTATTCCTTTTTTTAATGCACCGAGCAAACTAAACTAAAGTTAGATGATTATATAACATTTTTCGTGTAAAAAAAAAAACTAAAAATAAAATCAACTATGATCACCCATCGTTAATTTATTAGCATAAAAAAATCTTCTAGTAATATATATAAATTTTAATGTTACATGTTTATTACAAAAAATAAATATAACATACATCGACTTGAAATGTATTCACATTTATGATCGATAATTAAAGAAGGTACATACGATATATTGCACATCTAAATTAAATGTATTCAGTATTCGATTCGGATTCGAGAAATTCGAAATCCGACTCGATTTGATTATCAAAAGTTGAATTCGATTAATCAAATTCAAATCGAATACAAATTTATGATTTTTTAATTCGGTTTGATTTAATTCAAAATTTGAATTCAGCTTAAACATATTTTTCTATTTGGGGCAAAATATAAATTACATCCATTCTTCACAACATTACCAAGCTCAAATGACAAATAATCGATGCTCCTTATTTCTAAATTTTTTTACCTAACTTATATCACTACTAGTAACCAACCTAACTTTTAAATTTTGGTCTTTTAACGTATTGATAGTTTAATAATATTGTAGATCTGTATTTTTTATGTTAAAAATAATTAGTTTGTAGTAGTTTCAAAAATAAAAGTAAAATAATTTGTTGTTTAGGGTGAAGTTGTATTAAACTGAATTCGAGATTCAAATACGAATCGAATAAATCAAATCTAATTCGATTATGAATTCAACTAAAGAATATAAAAACTCGATTCAATTAACTCAAAAAATTGTTATTATTCGATGAACACCTAAGGTTAGCCAGTTATTGAAAAAAAAAAAACTAAACAATATTACTTCCTAATTATTGAAAAAAAAACAAAAAAAACTGAACAATATTACTTCTTCTAGAAAAAAAAGAGTTAAATGTCATTTTAGGTGGTGTTTGTTTTTTTTCAAAAAGAGCTTCCTGTCTCTTCTGTCTGCACCGTGCAGACGCGGGAAGATGTCTAGCCTCAAAAGAGTGTTTTTTTTTTTGAGAAGTGCTTCCTGTCTCTCCCCAGCCTCTTCATGAGGAAGTGATAAAACCAAAGCTTCTCCAAGAAGAGCTTTACCTCTTCTTGGCACCACCTCCACCTCCACCCATGCTCCGCCCCTGCTCCGCCACCACCACCACTGCTCCGCCACCATCATCATCATCATCACCACCCCTGCTCCGCCACCACCACCTCCACTCCGCCACCACCTCCGCTGCTCCGCCACCACCACCACTGCTCCGCCATCATCATCATCATCACCACCTCCGCTGCTCCAGCCTCCACTCCGCCATCACCTCTGCTCCACCTCCACTCCGCCACCACCTCCGACATCATCATCAACATCACAAACAAAACCCCCACATCAAAACCCCCAAAACGAAAACCCTAAAATCGAAAACCCTAAATCGATCGGAAACGAACACCCCAAATCGATCAAAGTTCAGCGAGTCCGGTCGACCTCATGTTCAGCGACTCCGGCCAGGTGTGAAGGCGGAGGTGGTGACGGTCGTTTTGTTCGATTCGTTGCAGGCTCGGTGGTTGTGATGATGGCGGTGGAGGTGGTGACGGTGGTTGTGATGATGGCGGTGGTGAAGTGGTGGCGGTGGTGATGATGGCGGTGGTGCAGATTGTAGAGAGAGAGTAGAGAGAGAGTGGAGGTGCAGATTGTCTGTGTGGTGTGTGTTAAAACCTAGAAGAAGAAGAGGTTTTATATAAAAGAAAAAACAAACCCTCTTCTCCTTACAGACTGAAGACATTTGGTCCACCTCTTCTCCTGCAGATGCCTGCAGATGTGGCCTGCAGCAGAAGAGGTTTTCAAGAAGAAAAAACAAACAGCACCTTAGTCCCTATGGTTTGGGCTATTTCCCAGTTTAGTCAAAAGGTTTCATTTTTTGTCTGTCGATCAAAAAAGGTTTCACTGTTGTCATTTTAGTCCACTTCTGTTAATGAAAAAGACAATTCGGTCATTTTATATGACCGAATTACCCTTCTAAACTAAAACCTTTAGACTAAACTAGCGAAATATACCAAACCAAAGGAACTAAAATGAGATGTAACTCTAAAAGTGTTGCTTTCATTTTGGAAAGAATGAGTTGAAGGGTAGTTACCATATATACATCAAACACGAGGGGAAATATTTGACTTCTTTAGTTTAAAAAAGGGGAAGAACATTGATTAAAGCAAGTCATCGATCCCCAATTTGATTTGAATCATCAATCCGCTCAAAACAAAACCCCCCTGCAACAACGGCTACTTCCTCTTTCTCTTTCTCTCTCTATCTCTATCTTTATCTCACTAATTTCTCGCACCACTGTCTGTCCAAACCCTAATCCGAAACTGCTTTCCACAAGATGAAGCACTCAAAGCCCTCACGAAATCAGATCCTGAGGGAGATTCCTCTTGACACTCCACCGTCAAACCCTAGCCCGATCAAGCAGCCGAAAGGTTCTAATCGAAAACACAAGTTTTCGAAAGAAAATGATTCACCGCACGAGATCGGTTCTGTTCCAGATTCGTCACCGTCTCCCGCAGCTGGTAAGTTGAAGTCGCCGCTTCCGCCACGTCCGCCTAACGCGCTTAAGCGGAAGCTTAGTAACGATTTTGGTGTTGAAAATGGCGTATCCGGATCGGATGATACTGGAGTCAAGGTAGTTTTTGTATACCTAACAGATTTTATTATTAATTTAAAGTTTAAACACAATTGTTGTATTAGTCTATTAGGTTTATAGTATTATTATGATTATGATGTGGCTCGGTTTAGGTTATTGTGCGTGTGAGACCGACTAGTAAGAATGAAGAAGAGGGGGAGGTTATAGTCCAGAAGACTTCTGGTGATTCGTTGACTATTCTTGGTCAACCGTTTACTTTCGATTCTGTGGCAGACGCAACGTCTACTCAGGTGAGTTGCTCATGATTTATCTGTTTGTGTGGAGTGTGGAATTTGTTTAGATTATGAACTGATGAAGTGATTGTTATGTTCGCGGTGTGTTTGTGTGTCGATTCAGGTTGATATATTCAATCTTGTGGGAGCTCCCCTTGTTGAAAATTGTCTAGCTGGATTTAACAGCTCGGTTTTTGCGTATGGGCAGGTATTGTTTGGTCTTCTTTATGTATGTGCGTGCGACTGTGAACGTAACAGTTTTGTTTTAAAGTTCTTCATGGCTATCTCTATAACTTTATTAACTATGTACTCTGTATAAAATTTGTGTAGACTGGGAGTGGTAAGACCTACACAGTTTGGGGGCCCGCCAACGCATTGTTAGAAAACGAATTATCTAGCGATCAGCAAGGTTTGACACCCCGTGTGTTTGAAAGACTTTTTGCCCGTATTTCTGAGGTGAGATCATACGTTAGTTTTATTTATTTCACACATCAAGTTTGTATTGAGTATTTGAATTAGCTTAGTGTTCATTTTCTTGTCATCTCACAATTTAACTGCAAATTTGCATAGGAACAAAACAAACATGCTGACAAACAACTCATATATCAATGCCGTTGCTCTTTTCTCGAGGTAATACACTAGTTTATTTATCATGGGTACTTAAACTTCCACTGTCACACGTATCTTAATATTGAAACATTGTATCTGCAGATCTACAATGAACAAATCACTGATCTGTTGGATCCAGCTCAAAGGAACCTTCAAATAAGAGAAGATACCAAAACAGGTGTTTATGTGGAAAATTTGACTGAGGAGTCTGTTTGCAGTATAAAGAATGTGACCCAGCTTCTGAAAAAGGTTTCGATATCTGAAATTCACATCAAAACTTTGTTAGATTAGACAAATATTGTTCATATGTACAAACTTGAAATCTGATTTTCTCTGCAGGGGTTGTCAAATAGGAGAACGGGAGCTACAAGCATCAACATGGAGAGTTCGCGTTCACATAGTGTTTTCACTTGTGTTGTCGAATCAAGATGCAAGGTAATACAACAAAACTATGGTTAACGAGAGTTAATATTCAAGTTATTTACCTTGGTATGATACATGAAAAAACTGTTGATGCCTTAATGTATCGTGTGTTCTAAATTCAAAAATTAAAATTTAAACCTTATAGAGTATGGATGGCTTGAGTTCCTTGAAAACAAGTAGAATTAATCTTGTTGACCTTGCCGGGTCAGAAAGACAAAAGTTGACCGGAGCAGCCGGAGAGCGGTTAAAAGAAGCCGGGAATATTAATCGTTCACTCTCACAACTTGGGTACGGAATCTGACATTTTTTTTTTTTTAATTTTTAAATCGATTGTATACTTATAACTGAATAAAATTATGTGTTTCCTTTGCAGAAATTTGATTAACATTCTAGCTGAGGTTTCTCAAAGTGGAAAACAGAGGCACATTCCTTATCGAGACTCGAAGTTGACTTTTTTACTACAAGAATCTCTTGGTGGTAATGCAAAGCTTGCCATGGTTTGTGCCGTATCTCCTGCACAAAGGTATCATGAAAGTTTCTTTTTATTCTTTTTATTAAACTGTACGTCTTAAATTCCTAAGCAAATTTGCAATTTAACATGAACTGGTATCTTTAAATTTTTTTCGATACAGCTGTAAGAGTGAGACTCTTAGTACATTGAGATTTGCTCAGCGTGCAAAAGCCATAAAAAACAAAGCAGTTGTCAATGAACAGATGCAAGATGATGTGAAATCACTGCGTGAAGTTATACGGCAACTTAAGGTACATTTTTGTTTTATTCTCTTCCTTCGTATCCTTGTTATAGCTAATATAGGCAGCACTATGGGCGGGTTGGATAACGGGTCAAAATGGGATTGGGTCAAGTCGTCAAGACGAGTAAATCTTGGTCAGGGTCAAAACGGGTATAAACCTTTTGTCTAAAAATATATTTTATTCAAACAATTAGCGTGTCAAATGTGATTACTAGGCTACAAACAAACCAACCGAACATGGACAACGCCTTGTTCGTGTTTGTTTGTTAAGGAAATTATGTGTTCACAAACTGTTCATAAACACTTACCGAACGAGATTTTCTGCTCGTGTTTATTCGTTAAGGAAATGAGCGTGTACATTTGTGTTGGTTTATTAATATAGGTAATGAACGCAAAGGAACCTTCATGAACATAAATATGCCCAAACGAACATTCATACACACAAATGAACACAACAAAAAGGAACATGCATTAAATTTTGAAGTTTTCTGCATTAAAATTAAACATTGGTTCATATAATTTGTGTTAAATTTAACATGAGCGGATATGTTCTCCACCCATTTCACCGTTTGACCTGATAACGATATCTAACAGGTTGAAATATGGATATCTACTAACCGGGAATAATGTTTAACAGGATGAACTGTTGCGAATGAAGTCAAATGGTAACCAAGTTGACCCAGGAACAGGCTATTCAACAGGTTGGAATGCTCGGAGAAGCTTAAATCTTTTGAAATTTAGCTTAAATCATCATCCAATGATGTTGCCTCGCATGGATGACGATGATCATGATAATCATGATGATGATGAAGAAATGGAAATAGTTGAGGAAGCAGAGCAAGTTATCATAGCAGCCAATGAGGCATGCAAAAACATGGAATTAGGTAGACACTAAACCTTAAAACTGGCTACATCTTAAGCTTAACATGTCTAGAAACAGAAGCATTAACAACCAAATCTTTTACACAGATACTACTGATGCAGATAATCAAGAAATCTTGACCCATTCATTAGATAATCAAACCTGTGATCAAGATTCTTTAGGTGATACACCTAACCTAAGCATAGTACCGTTTGAAGCAACCGCAGTTCTGAAATCTCCGACTGCAAGCGTTACACCACGAGCTATTAACAATAGTAGAAAAAGTTTGAAGAATTCCTCCACTTTGACTTCTTCTCCAGAAACCAACCGTTTGGCTGCGAGTTTAATAAATGGGCTTGAAGTAATCAATAAACATAGACAAAGTTCTGTTTTGGGCCGTTCATCATTCAGATTTTCATCTAAATCTGTTGCACCTGAACCAAAGCCAGTTAAAAAAGAGATCGGTGTGCAAACAATTTTTCCGGAGAACGAGTTTTTATGCAGCAATTGCAAGGGTAAAAGTTTGGTAGAAGTAAATGATGCAAATGAGGCAAATGATGATTTGAGTCTACAGTTGGTTCCTGTTGACTGTGCACCGTTGGATGATAATTTATCGAAGCAGATTGTTATTCCAAAAGTATGATTTTTAACCAAAAAAGTGGTGTATTTAATTTTGTTTTTTTGGTCTTATTTATGTTTTAACATTTGTGCAGGCAGTAGAAAAGGTTCTTGCTGGAGCCATAAGGAGAGAAATGGCTTTGGAAGAGTTTTGCACCAGACAAAATGCAGAAATCATGCAACTTAATCGTTTGGTATGTTGGTTTTGATTGTTTCAATGCAGAAATCATGCCAACATGAAATGATGTTTTTACTCTTTTAACAACTTTAATTCTGTTACAGGTGCAACAGTACAAACATGAACGGGAGTGCAATTCTATTATCGGGCAATTGCAGGAAGATAAAATAGCCCGTCTTGAGAACCTGATGGAGGGTGTGTTGTCAGCAGAGGAGTTTGTAGACGACGAATTGAGATCTTTAACATATCAGCATGAGGTATGCATTCCAGATTCCAGCTCTTCAATTGTTGAAATTTTGAAACAAATTCTTATATTAATCTAAACATGTAAATAAAGCGATTTAGAAGGGTGTACGCATATCATATATATCATATATACTTGCGGCAATCCGGCAACTACTAACTACACGTTTCTCACTTGCTCATTTTTTAGTAAAACATTTTTTATGTAATATTCAATCCATATTGACCCTTTAATAAGTAAATAAATACATTCCAAATCTTCAATTATATTTTCAACTTTTCTTGTCCTTTTTTTTATAAAGAACTGACGCAGTGATGTGCTAATTGTGATTACCAAAACATTTATTAAAACATTAATCTGAACTTTTGAATTAAGTGATTTAGATGATTGTATGTATAAAAATTACACTTCATACAAGTATACAACTTTCTATCCGTGTGACCCATTTTGTTATTTTTTGGTTGTAACCCATTTGCCATTTAGCTAGTTTTTTTTTTTTTTTTTTATTTAACCCATTTCACCAGTTTGAGATATTACTCAATCTAAGTTGACTCATTGACTAATCTTTTGTGCTTCTTTTCTTACATGTAATACAGATACTTAAGGAAAAATATGAGAATCATCCTGAAATTGTAAGGAAAGGATTTGAGTTAAAAAATGTTCAAGACGAATTGGAGCGTTACAAGAACTTTTTCGATATGGGGGAGAGAGATGTATTGATAGAGGAAATTCAAGATTTAAGAAGTCAACTTCAATCCTACATTGATTGTTCACCAAAGTTGACCAAGAAAGAAAGTCCACTTTTGCAAATAACCAACGGAGAGTCAACTTTCGAGAGTGCCGAACAGAGATTCGAATCCGAAAGAATCCGATTCAGCGAAACAGAACGCAAATGGAATTCGCTTATCGAAGAACTGAAATCGAAACTCGAAGAAAGTCAACTGCTTGCCGAAAAGCAAAAACAGGAGCTCGATTGCGAAAGAAAATGTTCAGAAGAACTGAAGGAAGCTATGCAAATGGCTATGGAGGGTCACGCGCGTATGCTCGAACAGTACGTTGATTTGGAAGAAAAACATATGAACATGCTTATAAATAAAAGGATGATTCAAGATTCGGTTGAAGATGTGAAGAAAGCAGCTGCGAAAGCGGGAGTTAGGGGTGCGGAATCTCGATTCATAAACGCTCTTGCTACTGAGATTTCAAGTTTGAAAGTTGAAAGAGAAAAAGAAAGAAGAAGATTTAGAGATGAAATTAAAGGGCTTGAAGAACAGTTAAGTGACACTGTCGAAGCTGTTCAGGCTGCTGGTGAGTTAGTTGTTAGACTCAAAGATGCAGAAGAAGCTGTTGCTGCTGCACAGGTTAGTTATACTCTTTAGTCTTTACCGATAGAGGGGTTGCTTCACAAATTAGAAGGTCGCATACAACAAAAAAAAAAGGTTATTGAGAGTTTGAAAGCATATAGATTTGGTCAGATAGACATGTCACACATGTTTGGGTTAAAGTGGGTCATTTTGGGTTGGATTGGCTTGACTGGCTGAAGTTTGGCCGGTTTTGCGACTTTCGTCCACAAGTTTGTTTTTCCGCATGTTTTCATCCGCTCGTTAATTCCTTCCTTTTTTCTCCGTTAAGTCAGGGGTATTTTCGTCTTTTTCACTTTTTGTACAAGCATTTAGCATAATGTACACGCGAATTCTTAAGTGAAAAAAAACTGAATTGCCTTTAAGTTAACAAAAAAGAGGAAAATACCTCTGACTTAACATAGAAAAATGGATGGAGTTAACGAGCCGGATGAAAACGGCAAGATTTCAAACCTTTTGGATCCAGATTCATCTTACCTCAAGGACGAAAATGGCATTTTACTCTATAACTTTTCCACTAAACGTTATATGTAATATATTTTCTTCTATTTGTCGCATTCTAATATATGTTAAACCAAAATGGCATGCTTAGACTAGATGCATGTTGCTAAGCTATCTCGTTGGCTGGTTTGTGGATTGACCCGAAACACCCTTTTTGCCCCGCACTTCTGATAAATTATACTATTTCACTAATAATATTATGAAATTTTATTCTCTAAAAACTTTCAGGCACGGGCTATGGAGGCTGAACAAGAAACAAAAAACGCTTTCAAACAAATCGAAAAACTGAAGAAAAAGCAAAAGATTGAGGTATCAACAACCCCTGTTTACGATATGCCAATATACGATACAGAGTCAAACTTCACAGTTGACCAGCAACCCAAAGAGGAATTTGAACAATTCTTTAATGTGGATAAAGAACCCACTTCCTGGTTCTCTGGATACGACAGGTGCAACATTTAGGTACCAAACTTTTGTCTCAAGATTTGTTTGTACTAATAGAAAGTTCCTGTTATAGAAATGTAATATTTCCATTTTCATCTTCACAATAATCTTTAGCCACTCTGTATTATAATTTTATTCGACGTATAGATAGGGTACGTAGGGCCCCTATACATAGAAAATGTAAGTTTTAGAATCTGAGATCCTTTATTTTCTTTGGCCTCAAGTGTCATTTGGATAGGGGGCAATCTTCAAGTAGATCATGTCTATTGCTTATTAGTTATTATTAATTTAGATATATATATATATATATATATATATATATATATATAGAGAGAGAGAGAGAGAGAAAGTATAATGTACAAAACGCCTTAACGTACGTTAACGTACGCGACACATACACAACTTGCGAGATAATATAGAGATAACTAGCGTGATTACATTTTGTTCAATTGAACGTGCGTGATTTTTGCTCCCATGCGTGATTAACTGCTCCCATGCGTGATTAACTGATCCATGCGTGATTATAGCCCTGATCTGATGGTTACCATTAGAGATGGGCATTTTCGGGTTTTTCTAGAACCCGGAACCGGGTCCAACCCGGAACCGGGTATGGTACAAGTGATTGGAACCGGGTGGTTAGTGGAACCGGGTCCGGGTATAACCCGGGTACACGTCATTTTTTTTAGAACCGGTAGAACCGGGTTCGGGTACTATAGAACCGGGTCCGGGTACTGTGCAGAACCGGTTACGGGTACTGACCAGAACCGGTTCCTCTGCGTAATTCAGAAAAAGTCGCTGACCGTTACTGTTGAAACCGGTTACGTCTGAAAAGCTGTTTTTTTTTTTTTTAAATTTTGACCGTTATAACCGGTTTTGAATTATAAAAAACGATTATTTCATCAAACTCTTACCACATTTCCAATTTTCATCTTCCATCACTCTTCTTTCTCAACACAATCAAACCCGGAAGAACTATGGCATCGGAAGAACAAGTGGTTTTGATATTAGAAACCAAGCGTAACCCGGCTATTTGGAAAAATTTCGATTTGTGTTTGATGTCGGATAACCATGAGATGGCTCGTTTTAGGTGTTATGTTTTAAGTGTTATGTTTGAAGTGTTATGTTTGTTTTAGGTGTTATGTTTGAAGTGTTATGTTTGTGAAATAATATCTCGTTTGTGGGAAAAAAAAATCGCATATATAATCGTTTAAGTAGTACAAAAAGTCGGTTCTTTCGGTAATCATAATCGGTAATCAAAATCGTTTAACAGAACCGGTTCCGTGGGTCTGATCAGAATCGGTTCCTTCGGGACTGATCAGAATCGGTTACAATAATTTATTTTTTTGCTCGTTTGCTTGAGGACGGTGCGACACTTTCACTTCCGCTACGCTTTGGTGCGGGCACTTCGTTACAATCGTCTTCGGAATCATTGGTCTCTACCTCGTCTTCCTCTTCATCCTCTTCTTCAATAATCTTGTGCTCCAACTCCACCTCGTCTTCGAGACTCGACTTATGTTGAACACGATCAACGCCGTCCAAATGGTCTTTTAGGCAAATTGCCATCTCTAGCGACTCCGGGGTTAATCTTGTTCTTCTAATCGACAATACCCTACCACTAAGAGAAAAAACACTTTCCGAAGCTACCGTGGAAGCTTGGACCGTTAGTAAATCACGAGCCATGGTGGCTAAAATCGGGAATTCCGATTCTTTAGACTTCCACCATGCCAAAATGTCAAAATTATTATACTCCTCGGCCGTCATAGTAAGTGCATCATCCCTTAGTTTATATCGGCCGAGTTCACTAGATGGTTCGTTACCCCTTTGTTGTTTCGCCGTTTCGTCTCTAACGACGTTCAACATGGTTATGATGGGGTCGGCAATTGTTTGATCTTTAGAGGCCGATGATGAAGCTCCATTAAAAATTGTATGATTTTTTTCCCCATATTTTTTTAAATAATGATCATAAAGTTTATTCAAAGATTCATCGAAAAGTTTTTTAGTTTTGCCTTTTAATGTTGGATCAACCTCGTGCATATCCAACTTGTCGTAAATTTCATCAACTAACGCGTTAACACCCGCTACGTTTAAAATTGGGTTTAAAGCGGCGGCACATAAAAATACGGGTGGTAAGTCCAAAAAATATTTTTTAAATTTATTGATCATTGGTGTCAACATGTTCCTCAACATGTCACTTGAGTTTTCAAACTTTTTAAAATTAGTTGTTATCAAATATAATTCGGAAATAACTCGAGAACTAGTGGGATAATAAACACCGGAAATTAAAGTTGTTGATTTTTTGAAAACTTGTAAAAATTCACTTAGTGTTTGAATGTTATTCCAAGCCGTGTCGGGAAAAGGGTCGACTTGGTAGTCATCACTTAAAGTTGTATGAAATGCTTTTAAAGTGCCCATTTGTTTTAAAGCCATTTCAAACATATGACAAGTTGAATTCCAATAATATGAGCAACACATCTTGTGTGAAAAAAAGCACCATCACAAATTGGTTTTTACTTCAACTTTAGTTTTTGGATCGCATTTGAGTTGTTTGAGGCGTTATCGAAAGATATTGAAAATATTTTATCCTCCAAACAATATTTTATAATTGTGGCATTCATAATTTTATAAATATTTTCTCCCGAATGAGGAGAAGGAAACTCTTCAAATGCGATCGTGCTTTTCATCATTTGCCATGTATTGGGATCAACCCAATGAGCGGTGACACAAATGTATGATTCGGGTAAACCGTGTGGAGCCGACCACACATCACTAGTTAAATTTACACAAGTTTTTAAATTTTGAAAAAATGCAATTAAATCTTTTCTTGCATTTTCCCATAAAGTTAAACAATGACGTTTTAAAGTTCGACGACTTACATGTTTGTAGCTAGGTTGAAGAGTCTCCCTAATTAGCTTAGTGAGATCGGGGTCGTCAAAGTGTCCAAAAGGCAACGCTTTTTTGATGACCAACTTCGCCATCCTATCCCGAGTTATCTTTTGTTCGTAGCGGAAAATGTTCCCATCTTTTGAAAGTTGGACTTGACCGGGTGTCAAATCTTTGAGAGCTTTGCAATACTTTTTCGCATGCTTCGTTAAAGTAGAATTAGAATCCTTGCCTAACAAGGAGCCACAATGCTTGCATTGAGCCTTTTGCGAACCATCGCTCATCTCGACTAAATCCCAATTGCACCAAACATCCATATTGCGGCTATGCGATAATGTTCCCACCACAAATGGAGCATTTGAACCTTTTGGAACATTATTGACGGATGGGGAGTTTGTGCTTTTAGAGTTCTTGGAAGCCATTAGAAATATGTAAAGAAGGTGAAGAAATAGATACAAGAAGAAGATGAGTTGTGAAAAAAAATAAAAAAAAGTGTGATATTTATAGCATAACCGGTTCCAACGGTCATAACGGAACCGGTTCCAACGGTTATATTTGCATTTAATGAGTTAGCATATATCTAGGAACCGGGTACAACGGTCATATCCATTTACGAATCGGTTACAACGGTAACATACCGGGTATACATAGGAACCGGGTACGGGGGAGGAACCGGGTACGGGTATAAACCGGGTACGGATAGGAACCGGGTATGGTTGACTTTTTTTAGAAAAAATGGGAACCGGGTAGTACCCGTCGGGTTTTTTAAACCTGGGACCGGTTCCTCTGAGCATCGGGTAGGAACCGGAACCGGGTCCGGGCCGGGTCCACTGGAATCGGTTTGGAACCGGGTTTTATGCCCATCTCTAGTTACCATTGTCGCGTACGTGAAGTAGGATAAGCCGTGAAGTATGTTAACCGCTCCCTATATATACACACATAAAAATTAGAGTGAATTTCAAGTTTTGTCCTTTATCTTTAGGCCACTTTGCTAGTTTTGTCCTTTATGTTTAAATTTGACGAGTTTTGTCCTTTATGTTTAAAAATCAAGCACGTTTTGTCCTTTATGCTTGATTTTTAAGGACAAAACGTGTTTGATTTTTTAAACATAAAGGACAAAACGTGTTTGATTTTTAAACATAAAGGGTAAAACGTGCTTGATTTTTAAACATAAAGGACAAAACTCGTCAAATTTAAACATAAAGGACAAAACTTGCAAAGTGACCTAAAGATAAAGGACGAAACTTGAAATTCACTCTAAAAATTAAAAAAAAAAAGAGCATAGACAGGGAGTTTACAAGTACCATTTTTGTAGTCCCCCTGAATCCTGTTGTGTGGTGAGTCTATTTCATGTCAGTGGAGACCATTAAACAGGTAGCTTGTGGTATTGTCTTCTTTGATATGTATATTTCCCCTACTTGTGGACCACTAAGGGTATATATGTAAATACTGGATCAGAAGATAGGAAAAAAACAAAGTAGATATAGCAATCCTGGCCATACATTATCTTGTAAAGATTATGATATTTATTTTTGTACAAAGATAGGGATTTATACAAGATTATATGATATTGAAGACACAGAATGGGCCATGATTTTGATATCGGGTCGACTGGCCTACAAGCTCTTTTTGTCCATTTTATATAAATAAGTGCTTTGAGAGAAAGAAGAAAGTTATGGACTCAATGAGCCGGTGGCGGTGGATGATACAAAAACACTCATTTAAATGATAAAAACAATTTTGGAGGTTATATGCATAAAAATAGGTTTCAGTGACATTCAACCCATTTGACCTGATCCCTTTTTAGTTACTGCTTTTTATTTGATCTAGCTGGCTCATTAGACACTGAGCCTTGATTCATAGTTGGGATGTTTGTTATATCTTGATTCATAGTTGGGATGTTTTTGGTTGCTTGGGTGGACATTTCCTCGGAGGTCACCTATCCTTGGATTACACCAATGTTTTAAAAATTGGTTTTTAAATCATATCCTGTTAAGTTTAGAAATGGTTTAACCGGTTAAATTGGGTTGTACCGGACGGTTCAACCGGGTTGACTGGTTAACCCTAAAAATCCATAAAATACATTTTTTTTTTCAAAAATCAATCCAAAACTACATCATTTTATAATAAAAATATTCTAAAAGTTAATCCATAATAAAAAACTAATCCAAAATTTCACTATTGGTACCTTTTTAGGCGTTAGGTTTTGCTAAGAAAGTAAATCTGTCACTTTTTGTGCCTGTAAAAGATTTAAAGTCCAAATTTTAATCATTACGCTACTAGGACACACTTAAGTTTGGAATTCTTCATCCACAACCAATGTGCCCAAATATGTTGGTATTATTTTAGGCGGGGCATTCTTTATGAACCAATACATCTCTCATGTAGATAGAAGAGAATGATATTCATCTAAGGTGTCATAAATCTTGAATTGCATATAGATAGAGAAAGTTGGCACTGTTTATAGGAAACAAAATGACATAAAATGGACAATTTAATTCAAAGGACCATCTGTGAACATTCATAACCAAAATAGTGACAGGCTTTTTTTTTTTTTTTTTTTTTTTTTTGTGGTTGGATTGTTAATGTAGAACTTTATATGCCATCTTCAATTGCATTTACACAAGTAAGTTGTCTTTTTTATTACTCAAATTAGTGAATGTACAAGTTACTCCCATTGGTGTCCCCAACTATATGATTTGATGTTAAGCTAATGAAACATGATACCAACAACCCAAGTTAAAGCTTGTTAAGGGTGGAAGAAAGATGCATAATAAAGTGAAAGACAAGTGTGATCTATGAATATGTATGTAACTGGTGACAGCCTGGTTATTGGCCCATCTTCCTTGATCATAATTGATGCTAAATGAACCCTACCAGAACAAACATCTCCAATCAATGCCCCCTCTTAACTCTTTCTTTTTATTAATGCATTGGCAGTCTTGTTATATAGTATATATACTTCTAAATATTCACTAATCATCATTCTTAATGATATTTGACAAAGTTATATGGGTAGCTAGCGGGTCACTGCCACCGGCACTCGTTCTGAGTTCTATAAATTATTAACGTATTAATTATGATCATAAAAACTCAACTACATAATTGTCTAATTGTCTTTAGTAAGATGATGAAGATATTTGAATACATTTTGAGTAATCTTTATACAACCTAATATATTAAATTAATAGTTTCTATTTCTAAAGATGTTTTATGATTATTTAACAATATGATTTTTTTTTTGAACGACAACAATATGAATATGAATTAGTTATTACTTATTACATAACATGTGTATGAAATAAAAAGATAATAGTGTTAAAAATAACTTTTTAAGAAATTTGGTGCAAGGTGTAACAAGACATATCATATAATGTCACACCGTCAAATTTAATATTTTGATTGGATATGAGTTTTAGACTGGCCCATTCTATACACCCCCCCCCCTCCTTCCTGATTACACCCCCCCTTGTGAGAGGAAAACTGTCGGTCCCACGCAGGCCCCACCTGTAAGTATGTGAGAGGAAGGGGGTGAAAAAAGTAAATAGGGGGGGTGTAGAAAGTAGCACCCTTTAGACTACCACATCAAATTTGGTGTTTTGAATCCAATCAACTTAAAAGAAGCTCAAACCCAAGCTTTAGCCCAAAGGCTACTAGGGAAAGGTTCAAATGAAAACCATTTTTATTACGGAAAATCGAAAACTAACTAAAAAAAACCTAAAAAACACGCCAAAACATTTTTTTTACATTTTTTTTATTAAAATTCGTTAGTTTTTATATATAAAAAAAATTTCAAAAAAAAAAATTGTAGTGCACATGTGTAATAATTCACATCTGTAGTGCTATTACACATGTGTACGTACTATTACACATGTGCACTACGAAAAAAAAATTTTGAAAAAAAGTTTTTTATATAATTTAAATAGCGAAAATTGGTATGCAAAAAAAATTGTATGTTTTTTAGTTTTTTTAGTTAGTTTTCGCGATAACCAGTGGTTTTCATTTGAACCTACCCAAGGCTACTATATGTATAAATAAAATAAATTGATTTCATGATATTACGTAGCTACATAATAGTTTGTTGGCTTTTTGCCCTTTTGGGTAAAGATGTGTTTTAATGAAGTATACTTTAAAAAAAAACATAGCTACATAATAGATATTATATATATATATAAGGTTATAATAAAAATAACTAATAAAGTTATAGTTATGTATAATTTTTATTTATAAATAGTTATATAGGATATATATAAAATAATCAAACATTTAGTAAATAATAAACGAGTCAAATTCAAGCTAGAAAATATATTGATGAGCCGAGTTCAGGTTTTTCACATAAAGTTTAAAACAAACCGAGATCAAGATTAGACAAGCTCTAGCTTGACTTGTCTCGTTTACACTCCTATATAAAAGTTTTTTGATTATCAAATGTTGCTTATTAGTGCCAAATATATGGTTGTATTTAGATTTCTTATATATTTTTCTTTCAAATTAAAGTATAGAGTTAAATGCCATTTTAGTCCTTGTGGTTTAGATCATTTTGCTAGTTTAGTCCAAAGTTTCATTTTTTGCATGTGGATTCAAAAAAGTTTCACCGTTGTCATTTTAGTCTACTTGGTTAACTTCATCCATTATTTATGTTAACGAGAAAGGCAATTCAGTCATTTTATACGGCCGAATTGCCCTTCTAGTTCACATAATTACATATAAAATGACTGAATTGTCCTTCTCGTTAACAGAAAAATGGATGAACTTAACCCAGTGGACTAAAATGGCAACAATGAAACATTTTTGAACTCACAGACAAAAAATGAAACATTTGAACTAAACTGGTAAAATGGCTCAAACCAAATGGACTAAAATGGCATTTAACTCTAAAGTACATTTTTGGTGGATAATAACTCAAAGATTGATCAATGGCCCAATGCAGGAAGATTGAAATCTAATGACAAGTTTGGTAACCCTTACTATTTGCATCAATTTTATCATCTTCTAAAACAATGTAAAGTCAATGTCAATGTTCAAAAAAGCTGGCTCAACCACTGTTTGGTGGATAGTAACTCAAAGAGGGGCCAACCACAATTTCACTGTTCCACAAGAACTCTTGTCCCTAATTACATTCCCTTGTACCATACTTCAACAAAAAGGCATTTAATGAGTGAATAGTAACACTTCACTATGATCAAATCCAAAGATGATATGCTCTAGTGATATGTACATCATGCCATGGAAGTTGTACATTGTTTTAGAATATAGCATTTGAGATATGGTAAAACAAAATTTGTATTTGTTTTCTTGTTTGGAAACCTTGTGTGTGAATGGGAAAATGATTGGGTAGGTTCAAATAGTTGATTTGGCTTTTTGTTGTTAACAATCATCATGAATTGCCATAAATTGCCTTGGAATATACTTTACATTTACAATAATGCTACAAACCTTTTAGGTACAATGTGTAAAGCTTATATGATAGTACATGTTTATGTTCAATTATTTTCTATATTCATTCAAATGTCTTTACCTCTCATTAAAATTACAGCTAGATAAAAACTCGCATATAAATACATCAGTAAAAAAATATCGTCACATATTTAAAATTAGACGAACAATAAGAAAACCAAACTTAGAGATTGTAGGATACATGTTACAGCAACAACGTTGGTACAACGCTTAAAATGTATGAAACTTCTAAGGGATTATATGTTCAGTCTAAGTTTTTTTTTTTTTTTTAAGAATAGAACGATGTCGTCGTCTTCTTTTATTTGTTTTGATTTTTTCATGTGTCGTTATGTTAAAGAGTTATAAGCCAGAATAAATAGAAATGAATGCCATCACTCTTTGGTTTTTTATTTATAATAATACTAGGGGGAATACCCGTGCGATGCACGACATGCATAATAGTTATTGTTTTTTCCTGGAACGACGACTGATATAGATAGTGCGTGACACGGTACGGAAGTGCGAATATAGTATAGATTTTTAACACAAAACCCGGGTTTTTTTAAAGTTAGCCGTTTGACCATGGTTATTTTGACCAAAGTCCACTCCTCATTCGGCGCTTTGTGGTAGCACCACCAGTCAAAAAAGGCCCAAAACACCCGAGGGTACAGTGTTCTCCCACGTTTTTAAGACGCTTTGAGAGAGGTTTGCGCCCCACCACATGTAGTCTCACAAAACTTCAAATCTATGGACGTGTGGTTTCTCAACCCTCTTCAAAAGACGTCACAGTTTTCAAATTTTTTTATTTTTTCTTTTTCATTGTTTTAAATGGTGTAAAATAGATATTATATATATATATATATATATATATATATACACACATATTATACTACATACACATATACATATAAATTTAGTTTTAACATCTAAAAGTCAAATTGCAGGTTTTGTTCCCTTTTATAGATCAGAAAGCAATTTATAAACCAACAAAATTAACAAATCCTAACAGTTCTTCAAGTGTTTAGTTATATAATCTATATATTTATTTACTAAAATTTATTACAATTAACCCAATACTTAATAAATAGGGTATGCAGGACTTAAAAAGTGTTATCTGGACACGTATGTCACTCCAGCTTGCCAATCTTGTGTACCGACTCCAGGGTAATATTTTCAGATGCCTGCAACACACCTGGTTATAAAAGTAAAAAATAAACAAAAATGATGTTTTAGATTTTTACCCTGGTCTCAAACTTAATGTAGTTGTTTAGTCCATTTAATTAAATTTTATTTTTAGTTGACGCATAGGTACAATGTAGTCCTCTATTTGTGACAATTGTCATTGTGCTTATAGTCCTGTGATGTTGTTTTAATACCCATTAACCAACTCGTTTCGCCTCTATTTCTCAGTTATTTAAAGAAGCAACATATACATCAGAAGTAAATTTCTAAAGATAATGGTGAACCGTCAATGGTACAATAAACTTACCTCAAGACTACCATTTGCTAAACTGGTAGTGTATCTCAGAGTCCAGAAATCCCGTGCTAGAGCTATTTCAATTAATATATGGAGAAAAGGAAGAGCCTCATTGATTAAACATGGTCATAAAGGCTCGTACTATTTCATTAAAGTTAATTGTAATATTAAATATTAGTTATCTAATAACCAATCAATCCTTTAAGGTGAATTGTTATGAAAAGTCTATAAGCCCTAACTTAAACATTAATATATGGAGAAAATGAAGAGGCTCATTGATTAAACATGGTCATAAAGGTTGGTACTATTTCATTAAAGTTAATTGTAATGCATTTAAAACAACCATAAATTTTGATTTTAAATATAAGATATAGCTAAACTTAGAAATTGTTTACTGAAAGTTGAAGTTGAAATAAATCATATTCAGATAATTATTTTTTATATGCAAATTCAAACAGACCTATCAAAATATGTAGGAAAACTCCATGCAAGTCTAACTCCGTCACGCTTAAATTCATGTAACCTGAATGCGGTTCATTACATATTTAACCCATTAATTTAAATAGGCAGGCGGGTAGTAATCGGGTTGGTGGGTTGTAAAACTGTGTTAATTTTACCAGCATGGTGGAAGTCAATATTCTACCAGCATCATTACATCCAACTTTTTAAAAGTAAACAAATGGTTTGATAATATGAAAACTATTTCAAATGAATATTAGTAATGTATAAATTTAAACGAACATTCAAATGAAAATAAAGAATGGTTACAAACGAACGCAAATAAGAGAGAGGACAGACATAAACGAAAGTCAATCATCAAACATAAATGAACGAAAATAAACGAACGAAAATAAACGAACGAAAATAAACGAACATAACATTGAACCTCCAATTCGTTTACGGGTTGCACCTACTTCTGTTTAAAGCAAGATGTATAGATTATGCAACGTACCTTAACCACGCGTGTGTGTATGTGAATATATGTTTTTAACTTGATCCGTGTGACACCCCAGGAAAACCAGGAAAACCATGCAACTTAACTAGCTTCCTCAGTGAGTGCCATCAAATTTCGGGACGAAATTTCTTTCAACTTGGGGATGATGTGACAACTCGAAATCTAGAACCTTTCGTTGTAACTTGCTTGTACGTTATGTGACTAGTTAAAATGATAACGTGAACTTTTATGTGCTTTGTTTTGTGTGCATTGTATGTATATATATATATGTGTGTACGTGTTATATGTGAACCGAGAACCCGACACGAAACAACGGACCCGACTCGAGACCAAGAGGTCTCGAGTGAATAGTGACCGAATAGGCCTTTGGGCCGAGAACCTTGTGGCCGGTTGGGCCATTGGGCCGTGAACCCCCACTCGAAACCCACTAAGGGTGCACACTCTTGGAACTTGACTATATATACCATACCTTAGTTAGTTTTTACCATTTGTTGAACATTACACCCACACACTCTCCTACTTTTCTCTCTAAGCCTTAAGCACACAAACCCACCTCCAAGACTCTCGGATCTAATCGGTTAGCACAAGAACTCTCGGGCTTGGAACTTCGGATCGACACACACACACACTTCATTAACCGGTTAGTGCTTTTAATGTTTATGGATTTATGTTAATCATGTTAAATGATAAAATGCATGAGATGATGTTTATTGTTAGTATTTCTTGATGATTATTGTTAGTTTATGTTATGTTTGTGTTTAAATGGATGCATGAATGAGATGAAGTTTTATGTATGTTAACAAGTTATAGTGTTGGAATGTGTTGCTAAAGAACTCATGACATCTTGTGTTAAATAGAGTTAAACTACTAGATCTTGATGATACATGAAATCGGATTTGCATTTCTCATGAAATCGGACATATATAAAAACCGAGTTGTGTGTTATGTTTAGTGTTTTGATGCTTGTTCATAGTTTTGTTTGAATAAAGGTTGAATACTTGATGAATATGTGTTTGAACATAGGAAGAACACTTTGAATGATAGTTGAAGATTGAAAACCCTTGTGATTTTGATCCATCTTTGACTAATAGCCTGATTAGGAAATATGTTAGTGGGATTCTATTGGTTATTTCCGGATTTGGGCCTGATTATATTGTACCACTAATCTGACTACATCTGCATCAACACGTGAACTTGAAAATGACAGCTTACCGACTCGCAATCACCTGGTTGCGACTCGCAACCACAGCGTGATGACTCGAGACCACGCGGTTGCGACTCGCAACCATAACAGGACAAGCCGAGACCGCAGGTTACGAGTCCGGTTGCGACTCGAGACCTTAGCATGATGAACCGAGACTACGGTTGCGACACCGGTTGCGACTCGCAACCATCCATGATCAACACACAGCATGACTCGAGACCATGCTTGCGAGTCCGGTTGCGACTCGAGACCACACTTTTGGGCCTTAGTTAATGGGCCAGACTGATGGGCTTCTGTGTTAACTGCTTTTACGTGTTTGGGCCTAAGTAGTTGGGCTGAACTTGTGAACCGTATGTGCTTCTATTGACTGTTAACTGTTACTGCTAAACGTGCTTGCCAAACGTGTTGAACATTTGTACACTACTTGGTTCGAATCTGATTATACGTGATATCCGTGTTAGGACGCTATTGACTACTTGCGACTTGATTGACTTTCTGTGTTTGACTGCCGAGCAAACCAAGGTGAGTTCACACCCTTTACAAAGCATGGGATTCCCTGGGTTGGGAACGGGGTTAAGGAACGTGGTTCCTCGTCTACCTTGGGTAGGACGTCAGTGGTTCAGGAATGTGATTCCTCGTCCGGATGGACGGATAAACGTACTAGACTAAAACTCTATCACGAAGTCCCTCCTTTTTGTATCGACTAAACGCGCTATTTAGGTCTGACAAGCCTCACACCGTGCCGCAGAGGACGGGCGTGAACTAATGGATCTGGGGCACGTCAATGATGATAGACATTGATGTTTTCAGGGCACATAAACATGACTACAGTCAGCAATCGATACGGTAACGAGTCTAGTATACACATGGGGTAGCCCCCACGGCTGGAGAGCCAGATGATGTACATGGGGTAGCCCCCACGGCCGAAATGCCTGATAACTACATGGGGTAGCCCCCACGGCCGGAGTGCCGGAGTAACTGGGAACGAACTGGTCACGTTTTTAAAACTATGGGGTAACCCCCACGGCAGGATGCCAGATAAAGTAAACTGTTTTCGAAACAACTAAAACGAACGCCCACCCGTGAACTCACTCAACTAGTTGTTGACTCGTTACTACATGCTTTGCAGGACCATAGGTACTCAGTGGGAGCCTGCATGGAGGAAGATCGTTGTGGGACAGGGATTGCTACAAGACTATGTTAAACTTGAAACTTTTGGAACTTATGTTATAACTTTAAACTTATGCTTCCGCTTGCAACTTAAACTTATTTGTTTTGGAACACCAATCGTGAATGGTTAAACTTTTATAACTATTTATATGCTTGTTCAGTATGATTGGTGGCTGGATCCTGGTCAGTCACGCCTCCAAGCGGTAGTACTCCGCAGGTGGGATTTTGGGGGTGTGACAGATTGGTATCAGAGCCATTGGTTATAGTGAACTTGGTTTTAATAAAGGAGAAACGTTTTTGTTAAAACCAGACTATAACCGGTTTAGTGCTCAACGGTCCACAACGACACTTCGCTCCTCATGCAAGGCTCGATGTTCTAGGTAATATGATGTATGTATATTGCCTACTTGTTAATTACGTAGTACATTGCTCATAGTATGCTTGATTAGTATAGCTACTGTTGTTTGAACACGTGCGTGCTTACTCTGTCCTACTATTGTACTTTCGCGAACCTCTCTCACACGTATTACTCTTATTATGAAGAACCATGTCTGGACGCGTTAACATGACACAAGCCCAGTTGACGGCTTTGATCAACGAGCGAGTTGCCGCAGCGCTCGCAGCCGCACACGCAGGAGGTATATCCTGCAGTCCGAAATGTTCTAGGATCATTTGGATCCTACTCTCGTGAACCAACCTTTGTGTTAAACTCTGTCTTTCTTTCACATACCTTAGGTCAGTATGCTCAGGCACCGGTGTGCACTTTTAAGACCTTTATGGACTGTCGACCCACAACTTTTAGCGGCACTGAAGGAGCAGTAGGTCTCCTACACTGGTTTGAGAAACTGGAGTCTGTGTTCGAAATGTGCGAATGCCCTGAAGCGCGCAGGGTGAAGTATGCTACTGGTACTCTCGAGGGTTTGGCTCTCACGTGGTGGAATGCTCAAGTGCAGATGTTAGGGTTGGTTGCTGCCAACGCCACCCCATGGGAAAACTTCAAGGAAATGATCAGGGAGGAATACTGCAGTCGTGACGACATTCACAAACTGGAGGATGAGTTTTACAATCTCAAGATGTCAGGATCAGAAATTGAGGCATACACTAAGAGATCGCATGAGCTTGCCTTGTTGTGTCCTACTATGGTGGATCCTCCGTATAAGCGAATTGAACTCTATCTCAAGGGCTTGGTGCCAGAGATCCAAAGTCATGTGACTTCAGCGAGGCTGACTACTATCCAGCAGGTTGTACAGTTGGCTCACCGTCTTACCGACCAAGCGGTGGAGCAGAACAAGTTACCGAAGCGTATAGGTGCTGCAACTACTTCTGGTGCTTCTAGTGGAGATAAACGGAAATGGGATGGAACTTCAAGCAGGGGTTCAACTTCAGTGCAAACTCAGTCTCAGCAGAGAAAGACAGATGATCACAAGAGCCCCGGTCAGCAGTCATCTAGTGGTCAAAGTCATGGTGGATACAAGGGGAATCACCCCAAGTGCAATCGTTGTAGCCTACACCACAGTGGGCCATGCACCAGGGGCAACTGTCATCGATGCAACAAGCCTGGTCATGTTGCAAAGGATTGCAGAAGCGCATACCCCGTCAATCAGAATCGTCAGCAACCTCAGCAGAACCAGCGACAGCAGCAGGGTAACAACAAAGGATGCTTTCAGTGTGGAGCTGAAGGCCACTTCAAGAAGGATTGTCCCCAACTGAATCAGAACAACAACAACAATCAGGGGAATGGTAACAATGGGAACAACAACAACAATGGTGCTAGGGGACGAGTGTTCGTGATTGGCCAAGGTGAAGCAAGGAATGATCCCAACGTGGTGACGGGTAAGTTCCTTCTCGACGACTTTTATGTTACAGTCTTATTTGATTCGGGTGCCGATACTAGCTATGTGTCACTAGAAGTCAGTAAGATGCTTAAGCGTATTCCTACACCCCTGAGCGACAAGCACACTGTAGAGCTAGCTAATGGTAAGAGTTTGGAAGCCTCTCACGTAGTCAAGGGTTGCCAGCTTATTCTCGCTAACCAGACCTTCTCTATCGATCTTATTCCTATTGTCTTGGGTAGTTTCGACGTTGTCATTGGGATGGATTGGTTATCCCAACACCGAGCAGAGATTCTTTGCAACGAAAAGATCGTTCGTATTCCTGGTTTAGGTGGTGAACCTCTCATGATACGTGGCGACAAGAGAAGTGCTGTTGAGAACATCATCTCTCTTCTTAAGGCCCAGAAATGCTTACGAAAGGGCCACACAACGATTTTGGCTCTAGTTACTGATACCACAGAAAAGGAGAAGAAGCTAGAAGATTTTCCGGTTGTACGCGATTATCCTGAGGTATTCCCTGAGGAATTACCTGGTCTTCCGCCCCATCGCCAAGTCGAGTTTCAGATTGATCTAGCTCCTGGAGCCGCGCCTGTAGCCCGTGCACCTTATCGTTTAGCGCCATCAGAGTTGGAAGAACTCTCCACGCAGCTACAAGAACTCTTGGATAAGGGTTTCATTCGTCCTAGCTCATCGCCTTGGGGAGCTCCAGTGTTATTTGTGAAGAAGAAGGATGGTACCTTCAGAATGTGTATCGACTATCGCGAACTCAACAAGGTGACTGTGAAGAATCGTTATCCTCTACCGCGTATTGACGACTTGTTCGACCAGTTGCAGGGGTCGAGCTACTATTCAAAGATCGATCTGAGATCGGGATATCACCAGCTGAGAGTTCGGGAAGAGGATGTCTCTAAGACGGCCTTTAGGACTCGATATGGGCACTATGAGTTTCTAGTCATGCCGTTTGGGCTGACGAACGCACCGGCAGTTTTTATGGATTTGATGAATCGAGTGTGCAAACCGTATCTGGACAAGTTTGTTATAGTCTTCATCGACGACATCCTGATCTATTCTAAGAGCAAGGAAGAGCACGAACAACATCTACGACTTATTTTGGAACTCCTCCGGAAGGAACAGCTTTACGCAAAGTTCTCGAAATGCGACTTCTGGCTTCGAGAGGTCCATTTCCTAGGGCATGTGGTGAACAAGGATGGGATTCACGTTGATCCATCCAAAGTGGAATCTATTAAGAACTGGCCTGCGCCTCGCACACCAAAGGAAATTCGCCAATTTTTGGGATTGGCAGGTTACTACAGGAGATTCATTAAGGATTTTTCTAAGATCGCGCAGCCTCTCACCTTACTAACGCAGAAAGGCGTTGTTTATCGTTGGGGAAATGCACAAGAGTTAGCTTTTCAGCATCTAAAGGATAGACTTTGCAGTGCACCTATCCTTTCATTGCCAGAGGGCACAGAAGATTTTGTGGTTTACTGTGATGCATCAATTCAAGGTCTTGGTTGTGTATTGATGCAACGAGATAAAGTCATAGCTTACGCCTCACGACAACTTAAAGTTCACGAGAAGAACTACACGACACATGATTTAGAGCTGGGAGCGGTTGTTTTCGCACTTAAGTTATGGCGGCATTACCTTTACGGAACCAAGTGCGCCATCTACACCGACCACAGAAGTTTAGAACACATATTCAAGCAGAAGGAACTGAATATGCGGCAGCGACGATGGGTCGAGCTGCTGAATGATTACGAGTGCTCTATCAGGTATCACCCGGGCAAGGCCAATGTAGTGGCGGACGCCCTGAGTCGAAAGGACACTACGCCTAAGCGTGTAAGAGCTTTACAACTCACGATCCATTCTAGTCTACCTTCGCAAATACGAGCTGCTCAGATAGAAGCACTGAAGCCAGAAAACATTAGAGCTGAAGCACTACGCGGGTCAAGGCAACGTTTAGAACAGAAGGAAGATGGTGCTTATTATGTAACAGGGCGCATCTGGGTCCCGCACTATGGCGATTTACGAGAACTTGTGATGGATGAAGCGCACAAATCTCGCTACTCGGTACACCCTGGTTCGGACAAGATGTACCACGATATTAAAACTACGTATTGGTGGCCTAGCATGAAGGCCCACATAGCAACTTACGTCAGCAAGTGTTTGACTTGTGCGCGAGTCAAGACGGAATATCAGAAACCTTCAGGCCTACTTCAGCAACCAGAGATACCACAATGGAAATGGGAGCAAATTTCCATGGATTTCGTTACTGGCTTACCTAGATCACAGCGCGGGAACGATACTATTTGGGTGATCGTGGATCGACTCACAAAATCCGCACACTTTTTGGCAGTCAAGGAGACGGATAAATTCTCCACTTTAGCAGAAATATACCTCAAGGAAGTTGTTTCGAGGCACGGGGTGCCCACTTCTATTATCTCTGATCGAGATGCACGTTTTACTTCGGAACTGTGGCAGGCAATGCACAAGTCTTTTGGCTCACGTCTTGATATGAGCACAGCGTACCACCCGCAGACGGACGGGCAGTCCGAGCGTACTATCCAAACACTAGAAGACATGCTTCGCGCTTGTGTAATCGACTTTGGCAACAGCTGGGAAAAGCATCTGCCACTCGTAGAATTCTCGTACAATAACAGCTACCACACCAGCATTAAAGCTGCTCCGTTTGAGGCATTGTACGGACGTAAATGCCGGTCACCCCTCTGTTGGGCAGAGGTGGGGGATAGTCAGATCACTGGTCCAGAACATGTGGTAGACACTACTGAGCGGATCGCTCAAATACGACAACGCATGGCGGCCGCTCGTGACCGTCAGAAGGCATACGCCGATAAGGGCAGGAAACCACTCGAGCTCCAGGTTGGGGAGCGGGTTTTACTCAAAGTTTCACCCTGGAAGGGTGTGGTTCGTTTTGGTAAACGCGGCAAACTCAATCCACGGTACGTTGGACCTTTCGAAATTCTTGAGAAAATAGGCAAGGTGGCCTACAGACTGAAATTACCAGCAGAACTCGGGGCAGTT